>NC_047099.1:6996736-7291736 GCF_902459505.1 Geotrypetes seraphini | reverse complement strand
GCAACAAGTAATGATGAGAATGCTGGTACTGCCTTGCCCACACTCCAAGGGGGCACTTCCTGTCTTTCATTGTGCTAGTAAGCTTGCAAAGTGATATATAACTTTGTCCATAAATCATGACACATTGGAACTTCCTGCCTCTGCCAGTGTGATGAAGGGAGATCTTCCCATACTGGGAAACATAAGTGAACTTCTGTTCCCCAAATGCAGACCCCTGATCAGTTTCACTGATATCCACCAAAGTTCTGACTGGTGCCAGGAAAAAGAAAAGATTAATCTCCCCAACTTAGTTCAAAAGGGTGCGTTAAGTTTCTTATAAAAAGCTCATAGAAAGGACAGGCACTTCCTGAGTTTAGTTCTGCACCTCACACCTATGATTTAAAGAGAGATAACTGGCAGGAGGAGTATGGATTTCCAACCCAAAAGACTTTAATGCTGTTTGACAAGACAACGACATAATTGAGACGGGTGGGTGACGAGAGGGAGGTTTTTAATTACAATGAGGCAGATGGGGGTTGAGAGTTTGAACAAGACTAAGGTTTTTGCTGGTCTCTCTATTACCGTGATAACGACCCCACTAGTGATTATTCTCCATTAAAAAAACAGAATCCAGAGCCCTCTAAAAGTGATACATGAAAAATTGTATTTCCTCTGTTAATTCAGAAAGCGTATATTAACTCGTATTTCAGGAAGCCTGAATGCTGATTTTAGCTGCCATTTTCTAAATGTAAATTGATAATATCTATGGCTTCTGATAGTGATGTTTTAACAGATATACTCTGATAAAGCACCCCTAATGTTCAGTTTTTGTGCCTTTTCTGTGTTTAAATGGCTCCTGAATAGCAATTTGAAGATTTGTTTCATTTGGAAGGAGTCCCCGGCAATAAAATCTGCAGCCTAAAAACACTGAGGGTGGAGGGGGTTTTATACCTTCAAGAATTCCTACCTGGAAAACAAAACCCTTCAATAGCAATCTATCATCACTAAGAACAGAAGTCTTATCCCCACCCCACCCCCTTTTATAAAACCGTAGTGTGGTTTTTAGCGCTGGCCATGGTGGTTACAGCTCCGACGCTCATAGGAATGTCACAAGCCACCAAGAATTCAACTTTCTTCCAGAACAAGCCAAACGCTGTACCACAATCAAGCCACTGTGAGATAACTAAAGGTCATTACAACACATGGACTGAGCCCTCAATATGATCCCAATTGGACTTGAAGATTTTTTTGCTTTGCATCTGTGAAGAGAACCCATGAAAAACAGGGACCAAAGAAAATGCAATCCGAGGCAAGTATTCCGCAACTCATTGTACTCTCTCTCTCTCTCTTTCATCAATCCAATGAGGTCACAATGGACCATTTAGGATTCTAATAATCTGCAAGGGTTTTTGTATGAGTCCAAGCCACTGTGGTATGGCTGGAGTAGCACAGTGCTTACAGCAACTGCAAAAACTCAAAGACAGCTGCATGTCAGTATAAAGTGTTCGCAGTACACGCTGTCCTTACATTCATAGATATGACGTGACTGGCTAAATGGATGAACCCATCAAAAGTGGAAATGCGTATCTGTTACTGGATACAGAATTAAAGATCTCAGTATGTATACTTTGGAAGAAAAGCAGCAGGAGCGGGAGATATGGCAGACATTTAAGTGCAGGATGCAAGTCTTATGCTATTGCATGGATGGTCTGGAACGAGGGAGCATAGGATGAAGGCGAAAGACTCGGGTGGAATCGAAGGAAACTCTTCTTTATGGAAAGGGTGCTGTGAGCATGGAATGGCCTTTCGGAGAAAGACTATCTGAATTCAAAAAAGGTTTGGGACAAGCAAAGAGGATCTCTAGGGGAAGAGAAAGGGAGAGGTGACGGTCTGGATAAGCAGAGATATTCTTCTATGTGTGTGGGGGGGGTCTGTTTGTTTTTCTTTTAATTGCATATGCTTGCATATATTGAGGATAGTGACATAGCAAAGGTGAGGCGTCTGGGACAGAGGCACCCCTCCCCCACCCTCATCTCTGTGTCCCCTCCTCCGCTTCTTCCCCAATCCCCCCACCCCTGCTGTGTGCACTCCCATTCCCTTCCCTCGTACCTTCAACGTTCTTCTCGTGACCCTGGTGGCTCACCCTCTAACGTCACTTCCTATGAATGTAATGTCAGTGGGAAAGCTGACGCGGTCGTGAAGAGCATGTTGAAGTTGTTGCACATGGTGGGAGACAACTAGCGGAACAGGGAGGGAAAAGGATGCGCACGGAGCAAGGGGAGGAGTGGGAAAGAGACAGAAGGGCCGAGAGGATCTGGCGTCCCAGCAACAATGCGCCCAGAGCGAACTCCCCCTTACTCTACCTAACCACGTCACTGATTGAGGGTAATTCTGTAAGGGGTGCCCAGATTTAAATGCTAAGAAAGTATCTATTTGAAGCCTACTCAGTTCATAAAAGGCGGGTCCCACATTTCACATTTGGCCTACAGGCCAAAAACGCTCCCATTGTCAAGGTGTAAATGCCAATGCCTAGACTGCGAAAGACTACACGTCAATCCTATGATTTTATGAACTTGTCCACGCTCCTCTCAAATTCCGCCCATGAGAACACCCACCGGCAAATTTCATGCCATCACATCTAGTCGTGTTCATACAGAATATCCTTTAGTCGAAAATTCTGCAATTATACATTTATGTACTCACTTATGCATGTAAAGATCTAGAAAAGGTTGCTCTGACCGCGTTTCTTCACTATGACTGTTTTGATGTGTAAAAGTTTGTGGATGACTCTAAATCAGGAACTTGCTCAATTTCAAACAATGATCATCCAACAAATGAGATTAGCAAATCAAAACCAATCATACAGATATTCTTAATCGTGGGGAATGAACCTCAAACCCCCAGAATAAACTGGCGTTTTCAATGGGGTAATGCATGTCACCCCAGGTTCAAAATCTCCCACTAGGACTGTGCTGCTCTATTCACCCCACAGGATCTCTAGCCATTTCGCCTCTCAAAGCTTTGTCTGGGGTCTTGCTCGTTGACATATTGTAACCAATATCGGCCGTTGGGTGTTTGAGACTCATTCCCCATGATTAAGAATATCTGTATGATTGGTTTTGATTTACTTGTCTCATTTGTTGGAAGGTCTAGAATAGGAACATTTGCAGGTGTTATGGTCACTCCTTATCGAATTGCCTCATTGTGTATGTGGTATAAGAATCCACAATGAACAGGTTGGCCTCTGTACGTCATCCAGTAGAAACGTTTTCCTTTCAGACGTTGCTCTGACCACACTTCTTCACTATGACTGTTTTGATGTGGAAAAGTTTGTGACTGACTCTAAATCATCGTGATGGAATACCACAGTGGTTAACACCAGCACAGAAACCCTCGCAGCTTGCTTCCCAACCTCAACCGCTAAAGCCACCGAGAGCCCCTGCAGTTTTGTTCAAAGAAAACTTAAAATGTACAAAAATGAAAAAAACACCAGAAGATCTCTGCCAGTGTTACAAAACTTAATGAGTTTCAGAAGGGGAGAATTAGCGCAGGGCCTATTTCAAAAATAGGAAAATCCGCCATTTACTGCAACATTAGAAATGGCCATGGCGCGTGGGAAAGACCAAGCACAGACTCAAAAAGAAAACGTACCGTATATTAATTTAGCAGAGAAACCATTCAAACCATACCAACAAAAAATAGAAGAAAGACAGAAAAATAATAATGAATACAAAAAAGCGGAGAAAAAAGACCTCATACATGGGCAGCCAGGACTGCACATTACCCTAAGCCTGGTCTGAAAGAACTCCGTACATTTATATTGTGTCAGTCTTTCATTTCACTCCTTAAGTTTATTTTTCAAAATTCATTTTCTGTCATTATTATCATTGATTGGAAAAAAGGGGAGGTTAAGTTTGCCAAAAATAAATTGCAATGACTACAGCCTGGAGCAAAAAGTTTCGGTTCTAATTCAATTGTGTAAAAGCGTAAAGAAGTCACTTCTTACCGCAGGTTGGGAAAAGGGCCCCTAAATTAATTGTTTTAAAAGGGGAAAATAATGGCACAACCCTTTAAAAAAATACCAGTAACATAGTAAATGACGGCATACGAAGGGGTGCTGAAAAGTTCTCAGTCCAACCAATCAACTTCCTAAATTCTGAGCATTATTTTGTCACTGTAGCTGAAAAGAGTGTTATCTTATATTGTTAAGTGCCAATTTGCAGACATGAAATTCTTCTGCAGTTCACATAATAAGTACCACTAACAACCGCACCAAAGGCCTGCACAAGATTTTCAAATGCTCTGGAAAATGAGCCCCCTTTTCATAAGTACCACAGAACCTGCCGCCAACCTAATAAGAACATAAGAAAAGCCTTCACCGGATCAGACCGAGGTCCATCCAGTCCGGTGATCGCACACGCGGCGGCCCATTTAGGTACTCCTGATTGGAGACCCAGTTATACCGTAGCCCTCAATATGATTTGCAAGAAGGTGTGCATCCAACTTGCGCTTGAATCCCAGAACAGTAATCTCTGTCACAACATCCTCCGGGAGAGCATTCCAAATTCCCAGTACACGCTGTGTGAAAAAGAACTTCCTGACATTCGTCCTGAACCTGCTACCACTCAGTTTCAGTCTGTGACCTCTTGTCCATGTCACCTCCGAAAAAGTTAGTAATGATCCTTCTTGATCTATTTTATCAAATCCCTTTATTAATTAATCTGTAGCGCAAGCATTCCAAGCATTCAGTCCAGTAAAAGAAAAGAAACCCTTTCAAGTCATCAATGTCTATGATGCCATCAAGGTTGCACAGAGAAGGAGAAATGACTAAGAACATAAGAAGATGAAGAAACTACAGGGAATCCTCATGTCCCTAACCTAAAGAGCTTATCTTTGCTAAGCGAGTAAGTGTGCGAGTTGAATGGTCTGCAAGGAGACTGCAGGGTGAGCAGTGGCCTGGGGTTCTGGAAGGCAACTTGAGAGAACAGTACCAGGCAAAGAGTGGCTTATAATCTTGCAAAGCAGGAATTATTTTTTCACTCAAGCTACTTTGTATACCTGAAGGGTTTATCTGGAGCTGACACCTAGGGCCTCTTCTATTAAACTGCGCTAGGAATTTCTAGTGCGGGGAGCCATCAGGGTTGTAAAAAGAAGGAGAAATGATTAAGCACATAAGAAGATAAAGAAACTACAGGGAATCCTCATGTCCCTAACCTAAAAAGCTTATCTTTGCTAAGCGAGTAAGGGTGCAAGTTGAATGATCTGCAAAGAGACAGCAGTATGAGCATTGGTCTGGGGTTCTGGTAAGCGATTTGAGAGAACACTACCAAACAAAGGGTGACTTTCAGTCTTACAAAGCAGGAATTGCTTCTTCACTCAACTACTTTAAATACCTGAAGACTTTATCTGGAGCTGACACTGGGTTGAAGTTTCCAACAGTATGGCCAAATGAGCTTTCCCATTAGATAATGGTAACTCTATAACCTAGAGTAATCTTGACATATCAGAACTACACAGCATATGTTCCAAGTAAGAACTTCCTGGCTACAGAAGTGCAGCTTCAGTGCCCTTTGACCCTCTCCCAAATATTGCCTTTTTTTAATAAACAAATTTGGTTAAGTAAAAGACCCATCCTACTTGCTTAGGTCAGTCAACCATCAACGGTAACTTGCAAGATGCCTCTGTTCCCTAAAGATAACTCCCTGGCGTCAAGTAATGATGAAAATGCTGGTACTGCCTTGCCCACACTCCAAGGGGGCAACTTCCTGTCTTTCATTGGGCCAGTAAGCTTGAAAGTGATATATAATACAATAATAAATACAAATTATGGTAGGTGGGTCTAAATCAGTGTCTCGCAAACCTTCTGCAGCAGCTGGAGGACATCTGGAAATGTGCAGACGTCAATGCAATGATGACATCATCATGTTAACATCCCCACGTGTAAATGCCTTCCAGATGGGGCCCTGAGCTGCCAGTGGGGGGAAGGGGGGGGTTGATGCTAGAGGAGAGGTGCCAGCAAGAAGAAGAGGTGCTGGCACCAGGTGACTGCCTATAGAATATGCTTCTCGCTGCGAGAGTCATGTCCTGTAGGCAGCCAGCCAGCGCTGGTGCCTCTCCTCCTCATCGGCATCTCGCGGCACATCTGGAATCTCGCCACGGCACAATAGTGTGATACACTGCTCCAAATTGAAGAAGGGCAGCTTGTAAGAGAATATTGTCCTTCTGAGTCTGGAAATGTTTCAAAGACATCTCGGGATCTGTAAGTTGCTGTTAATCAGCCTTTTCCTGTTTGGTGAGAGGCTGATATGTCTGAAAAACAGAAGGATCCTTTTACTAAAGCTCAGGAGGTGCTAATGGAATTACTCATGCTAAATACTACGAATACCATAGCTATAAAATGGGCTATTTAGCATATATGGTCATATTCTATATATAGCACTCAAAAAATCTGCGCCAACAAGAACCGCGCTTAGCACATTCTATAAAAGGTGTGTGTACCTTACAGAATCACGCTGAGTGCCAGTACATGTCATAACTTTTAGGCCATTGAAAACCAGGTATAAATTCCTGTGCCTAACTTGTGCATTCATTGGGCATATTCTGTAACAGCGCGCATAAATGTTAGGAACGCCCAAAATTCACCTAAGCTCCACCCATGGCCACGTCCTCTTTTCAGAATCACACATTAGAACTGACATGCAGCACTTTCAAGAAAGCGTTTACCAATTTCTACATGTAACTTCTAATTAGTCCCATTTAGTACCAATTATTAGAATTGCCGCTGCTGGGTGATCAGTGGTCCATCGTGCCCAGCTGTCCTTCATGCGGCGGCCCCCAGGTCAAAGACCAGTGCTCTAAATGAGTCCAGCCTCACCTGCGCACGTTCCAGTTTAGCAGGAACTTGTGCAACTTTGTCTTGAATCCCTGGAGGGTGTTTTCTCCTATAACAACCTCCGGAAGAGCGTTCCAGTTTTCTACCACTCTCTGGATGAAGAAGAACTTCCTTACGTTTGTACGGAATCTATCCCCTTTCAACTTTAGAGAGTGCCCTCTCGTTCTTTCTACCTTGGAGAGGGTGAACAACCTGTCTTTTTCTACTAAGTCTATTCCCTTCAATATCTTGAATGTTTCGATCATGTCCCCTCTCAGTCTCCTCTTTTCAAGGGAGAAGAGGCCCAGTTTCTCCAATCTCTCACTGTACGGCAACTCCTCCAGCCCCTTAACCATTTTAGTCGCTTTTCTCTGGACCCTTTTAATTGTTAATTATCGGCTCTAATTAAGCTTATTAAACAATTAAGTTCTGCACACAAATCGACTGTGCGCACTGGTTTGCGCCCACAATTTAAGGCACCATATACCGAACTTGGAGGGCTCCATAAGCACGTGCTAAGCTTTAGCAAAAAGTCCCCTAAGAGATTAATGTCAGCTTGGCAAGACCAAGCTCTCCAACAGATTTCTCCTCTTAGAAATAACCTGTTACTTATAGATGCTCTCATGCAAAGCCACTTCCCTTTCCCCTTTCAAATATCTGCCCAAAGCTCTCTGCTTGAGCTCCGGGCTCAAGCTTTGCACTAATAATAGCCGCAATGTGGCTTCTCTTAAGTTTTTTTGTCTTTTCTGAGTTACTTCTTGGGTAAGTCGGGCATTCCTGTCGCTATAAATTCAGCAATAATTTAATCTTTACTGAAAATAGTGCTAACAATTTTGAAAGAATTTATGAAAACTCTTTCTGCTCAGTTACTGGATTGTTTGCCCAGACAGTGGTTTTGTACAGTTCTCTTAAGATGTTTATCTATTTTTCAAGGGTGGATTCCCAAATAACCTTGACTCAGTCGGCTTCAGAACTGAAAAAGCCCGGAGAATCCATCCAGCTGTCTTGCAAAGCCTCTGGGTTCACGTTCAGTAGCTACTGGATGGTTTGGCTCCGCCAACCTGCTGGTCAAAGACTCCAGTGGATCGGAGAATCAGAGGAGACTCAGGTGCTAAAAACTATGGAAACAACTTCACACAACGTTTCACCATCTCCAGAGAAAATTCCAACAGCCTACTGTATTGGCACATCTCTAACCTGAGGATTGAAGATTCGGCCACTTACTACTGAGCCAAGTATCACACAGTATTGCAAAGTAACTTGAAGTCTTATGCAAAACCTTTCCAAGGCAAATACCAGCATTTCAGGCCAGGCTCTTTTCCAGGGGCATAGAAACATAGAAGATGACGGCAGAAAAGGGCTACAGCCCATCAAGTCTGCCCACTCTGCTTACCCAGCCCCTGTCTATGCCCTAATGACCCAATTTCCTTATCTTGACCCTCGTAGGGATCCCACATGGGTATCCCATTTCTTCTTAAAGTCTGGCACGCTGTCTGCCTCGATCACCTGCACTGGAAGCTTGTTCCAATGATCAACCACTCTCTCTGTGAAGAAATACTTTCTGGTGTCTGCAGCAGCCACTCTCTCCTCCTCTCCCTATTGGCTAAGGCTCTTAACATTTGCATCTCCTCTTCCTATAGGCTAAGGCTCTTTACACCTGCATTGTGATGTCATAGAACTTTCTGATTATAGAAACATAGAAACAGGATGGCAGATAAAGGCCAAATGACCCATCATAGAAACATAGAAACATAGAAGATGACGGCAGAAAAGGGCTTCAGCCCATCAAGTCTGCCCACTCTGCTTACCCACCCCCTGTCTATGCCCTAATGACCCAATTTCCTTATCTTGACCCTCGTAGGGATCCCACATGGGTAGCCCATTTCTTCTTAAAGTCTGGCACGCTGTCTGCCTCGATCACCTGCACTGGAAGCTTGTTCCAATGATCAACCACTCTCTCTGTGAAGAAATACTTTCTGGTGTCGCCATGAAATTTTCCGCCCCTGAGTTTGAGCGGGTGCCCTCTTGTGGCCGAGGGTCCCTTGAGAAAGAAAATATCATCTTCCACTTCGACACGTCCCGTGAGGTACTTAAATGTTTCGATCATGTCTCCCCTCTCCCTACGTTCCTTGAGAGTGTAGAGCTGCAATTTGTTCAGTCTCTCTTCGTACGAGAGACCCTTGAGCCCCGAGATCATCCTGGTGGCCGTCCGTTGAACCGTTGAACCAATAACACCCTTAGGAATATCTCCAAATTTTCCACCCGAAGATAGAACTAAAACTATCATAGGTTAAAGGGTTCTATGGACTTGCTAACTGCGGGTGATTATTATCACCTGGAAAATTTTGAAATTAATATAATTGGGCTTTTACCCTTGGATGAGTACATTCCTAGTGCAAATTATTAATTTGAGCATTGCATTTTTGCTACTGAAAAATACCAGTTGGATTAAAGGGAGATTTTGTAACTCATCATAACACTGTTTGCCCTCGGATGGTGCAATGGGACATCTATATAGGGACATCTATATAGGAACCTGATATAAGGAAAGATGTGCCTTAACCATTTTCATCGGGCCATACACATTCACGACCCTTTGGAAATTAAGGGGGTCCTTTCACTAAACCGTATTAAGCACTTACCTCCAGATTCTATATACAGTATAGTGCCCAAAAAATTGATGCCAACTAGAACAGCTTAGGGCTTGTGTGCATTACATAACTTAGACACAGGCATTTAGGCATCTTTTTTCTTCCCTCTTTCTCCAGCATGTCTCTCTGTCAATTCTCCCACCCTTTACTTCCCATGGTCACCAGCATTTCTCTATCTCCCTCCCCCCCCCATGGCATTCAGCATCTCTCTCCTTTACTCCCACCTGACTCCCTCCAGCATCTCACTTCTCTTCTACCCTCCTGTCCCTTTGTCTCTTTACCATCTCTCTGCTTCCCTTCTTCTTTACCTTCCCTGCCCACGGCATCAAGCATTTCTCCCCTTCCCTACCACTCAGCTCAACTGCCATCAGACATTTATCCCCTTTCCAAGCTTCCCCAGGTCAACAGCTTTATATGCTGCATTAGAGGCATTATAGGTTCAGCTAGTGCAGTGTCTTGAGCATCTGTGCATGCTCAAGACCTGCCAGTTCCCAGGTCCTCTGTACTTCTAATTTTGTAAGGAATGAAAGCCGGTAGGCCTTGAGCATCCATAGAAGCGCAGGCCTCACACTTTTATTTTATCATTTCTAGAGTGCTGAAAGGCATATGCAGCACTGTACATTTAACATGTAATAGAGGGCCCCTGCTCAGAAGAGCTTATAATTTTATTAAGAAAGACAGACAGAACAAATGAGACAGATCGAGGTTGGGAGTTTGAAGCTGGGACTGAAGTTTTTTTTAGTTACTCTATGACCATGATATTTACCTGGTACTTCGATGTATGGGGGAAAGGAACCACGGTCACAGTGACTTCAGGTAAATATATCCAGAATATCAACTGTCATGCCCTGCCAACATGATAAAACAATTACAAACAGTGCAAAATTCAGCCCTCAGACTGACCACATTACCACTGCCTTCCAAGACTTGCACTGGCTTCCTGTACAAGCACGCATACGCTACAATTCTACTGCACACTATTCAAAGCCCTGAATGGCGATGACCAACCTATCTAAACAACTGCCTAGCCCAGAACAACACATTCAGACAAAAAGGACACAGGCGTCCTTCACTCACACCTCCAATCAAAGGCATACAACGTATGAAAATGTATGATGGCCTACTAGCCACCCAAGCAGCAAAACTAGACCACCACCACTCCAACCTGCCGATCGCAATGTCCAACTACAAAACCTTCAGGAGAGAATTAAAAACCAAGTTATTCAGGAAATTTGTCAAGTCAAACTAACCTTCTCAATATATCCCCAATGCTTCTTCTAATTATCTATCTTGTAATCTCACTGGGTATGCCCAGATCAACTCTTTTGTAATCCGCCTAGAACCGAAAGGTATTGACGGAATAGAAGACACTAATGTAATGTAATTAATATGTTCTCTGTACCTTGCAAAAAATATCAGATAGTTGACTCCAATTTGTTGCTTACAAGATGTTTTTTTTAATGGAGAGTGGAGAAGCAAAGGAGCAAATCAGAGAAATGCTTAACATATGCTGGTTTTAAACACCACTTTGGAAGGCTAAGAGTCTCTAGCCAAAGAAAGAAAAAGCCTTAGGTCTCTTGACTGAGTTTAGCTAAGCTCTTACTACCTCCGCCCACATCATCGGCAAAAAAACTTTTGTCAGAAGTGACTTATTGCCATAAAAGTTATGTTATTGAGACTTGAATTCTTAACAACTTTACAGAGAACTGTGTTAAAAACTATTGTTTCACAGGAGTCCTTCGTATAGCCTTTTGTATTTAGATTATCAATTTTCCCACTTCACCATAATTTTGAAATTGCTGGTTTTTAACTGAATTCAATACATGTAATATTGACCGTCTCTACGCAATATGAGTGGGGTTTTAGTCTCATGTGACCAGTAGGATCCTCCAGTGTGCTGGGGTGAATTCGAGCTCTGGGGACACGGCACCAGTGTCACAGTGACATCAAGTAATTATCTTTTTTTTAAAAAAGAAAAATTGTTTCATATTTATTTCTATAAGACCAAAACGTATGCTCTACTGACAGAGAGTGAGATGGGTTTTTGTACTATATGGGACAGAAAAGTGTAGCACTGTGATAACTGGGGAGCAATGGACATGTGGGGACCAGGAACCCCGGTGACCGTCACCACAGGTAAGATCGATTCAGATATTTATTAAGTCTGACATTCTAGTGCAAAAACACAGGTTTTCAAATTAAGATACTAGAAATGTGTGGACCTAGGAGAAGCTACACATGTGATTTGTGAGGTGCTTGCTTTTTGGGACCCATGAACTCTGATTCGGGCAGCTATAACATTCCCTTCGGTCATCGCTAAATAATATTTTTAATGGTAAACTCATAGTTCAAGGTGGTTTTGTGAACACGAGTTTATATCGAGGAAGTGAGAAATCTAGACAAGAAAATATACCGGAAGGCTGTCAAGTTATTTGTTCATATTTCTGAAATTAAAATATATACACATTTTAGCACCTGAATTTTAAATAGTAAGTAGAAAATTAACTAAGAAGCTGTCAAAGCAGTGAAAGGGGCATTCAGGCCATTTATATATCTGGCATAAGATGTTAGAGTCTCCAGTCTATATTACAAAATGTGTGTTTTTGTATGAGACAAATGGGCAAAGGTAAATGTTTTTGTTTAACTGGTGCATGGATGCATGGAGGGGGGGAACGAACCATGCTGACAGTCACTGCAGGTAAGATTTAAATACTATGCACGGATGTCTTGTGAACAAGTTCGCTTTTAAGAAATAAATGAGCTTGCACGCTTGTTTTAACACCGAGATCAGAAGGAGATAGATCAGTGTGGGCTGGAACGCTTTTGAATTCTGGGGACAAGGGACCCCCGTTACCGTCACCACAGGTAAATAACTGCCGTCACTGCTAAGGACAAAATATGGGTAAATATAAATATTACAATTCTGTTCCTATATCTGTTTGATTATTGGAACTCAGGGATGTTGGTCACAGTGACTGCAGGTAAATATGACAAGTTTATTAGGTTTTTATATACCGCCTATCAAGGTTATCTAAGTGGTTTTACAATCAGGTACTATTACACTATTTAAATATCTTCAGATTCTGTTCTGCCAGGTAAAGAAACAGGGTTTTGCTAAGGTTTGATAAATTATCTTTTTAAAGGCAGGGCACTCTGAATAGAAGATGAAGAATTATAATCATCATTTAAATTTAGGAAGGTCAGAAATATAAGTTCCTTAATCACTAGGTCTCCTCATATTCAGAGATTTCTCCCTAATAATCGTAAGAAAAAAAATGGAGAAACAGATTAAAGTGTCAGGTCAGAAAATTTTAAACACTGAACCCTAAAAGGCAGGTTTTCAGCCAAGTAATCAGTGTCCACAGTGATGGTGTAGAGATTGTTTGTAATTCAGATTTTCCATAGGTCTTGTGCATTTCAATAAGATTAGTGACCGCTGCAATTTCTACCTAATTAAAAAGAGACAATGGACCATGCTGACAGTCACTTTTGGTCCATTCCCAAAGCAAAGAGAAGGGATGAACAATCTGTAAGGAGTGCAAAGACCTACAATTGTTATATGAAATGAGTTCATACTAGACTGGCAAAATAATTAGAGATGTCAGGCACAGGGGTTTTGTACACTGAAAAGAAAAATATGGAGCCACTGTGTTACTAAGGTTACTACGATGTCTGGGGAAAAGGGACAAACGTGGCCGTTACCACAGGTATAGTAAACTTTTTAAACTTGCAAGTGGAAAATAGTGGTCTTCTGAGTGACCAAAATTAATTGTTTATCATGTAAGAGAAAAGTTAGGGGGGAGGGAAAGCCAACAAATTAGATCAGGGCTGAAAACTCTATTTTGCAAAGGTTTCACTCTGTGTCTCTGCTGAAAATCTTTGCAAATTAGGGAACTAATTTCCCTTCTAATCTAGAAAAATAGTTGATCTCATATCATTGGATTAGAAATGTAGTGTAGTGTCAGACAGATTTGCAGGGCCGCCGTGAATATTTTTGTGTGGCCAAGCTGCAACAGTTGAGCACTGTGATTATTTTGACCACTGGGGACAAGGAACCGCCGTGACAGTAACATCAGGTAAAAACTTATTTTCTCCTCTCCTAAATTTTAATAAGTCCCACAAACTACCTTTATAAAAGATAAGGTTGTATAATGTCAGTGAAAATGATTAAAATATAAGAGAATGTGCAGACAAATGAGACGGCCAGAGGGTATTGATGAATACTGAACCAACAGACAACTTGATTCAAGTGAGGTATTTCTATGCAACCTGGAGAAAATTTTAAGGAAGTAGAATTTATTCTGTTTCATGGTTTAGAGCAACGGTCTCCAACTCCAACCCTTTGCAGGGCCACATTTTGGATTTGTCGGTACTTGGAGGGCCTCAGAACAAAAAAGTTAATGTCTTATTAAAGAAATGACAATTTTGCATGAGGTAAAACTCTTTAGAGTTTATAAATCTTTCCTTTTGGCTAAGTCTTAATAATAATATTGTCATTTATAGCTAAAGAGACCTATGATCAAGAAACTGTTTCATTTTACTTTTCTGATTATGATAAACATACCAAGGGCTCAAAATAGGACCTCAAAACCAACACATACATAAAAAGATCTTACATAAGTGTATTGAATTTTAAGTTCAAGTAAATCGGAGGCTGGTCTTAGCAGTAATTTGGGGAGATTGCTCTTCTACTAAAATTGAGACTTAGGTATTTTGTGCTTGGGGTTGTTGGGGGGGGGTCTGGAAAATAGTGGGTAAGTTTATGCTTTGGAAATGTGGAGTTTAGTACCACCGTGACTACTTCGATCTCTGGGGTTCGGGAACTCCGGTCACCGTCACCCCAGGTAAGACGTTTTCCTTTGTAATCATCATAATAATATTAATAACTTTATTTTTATATACCTCAATACCACAAATAGTTCAGAGCGGTTTACAGAGTGACAGCGATTATACAAAAAACTTTCAGGAGTTTATCTGGGAGTGTTTTAGGACTAGAAGTGGAGTCAGAGAAATGTATTAAAGAGATAAGTTTTGATTGGCTTCCTGAATGTTTAATAATTGTATCCTGAAAAGCGTTTAATCAAATAATATAATAAACTTGATAAACTTGAAACTTGAATAAGAAGGCGCGCTTGAAATAAAGTTGGCTAAACATTTTGTTTCATTTGCTTGGAATGAGAGTGTAGGGCTTAAAACTCCTGTTCGGAATGATAACTGGGGTGGTTTTGGTTCAAGGGTAGGGCAGAGACATCACGATGTGTCTTCAATCCCTGGGGTCAAGGAACAATGGTGACCGTAACAGCAGGTAAATCACAATTGCTTCAAGAGTTTCAAAAAGATATTTGGGGTTTTCGTGTTAGCTTTTGAGACAGTTGACATTAAAAAAAATTTCAATAGCATTTTAGCAGCGTCTTGTAGAGAAAACGTATAACTTTTTGTAGCTGGAATTTTAGATACAGCAAATCCCTGGGACATTAGATTTTAATTAAAAAAATAAAAATTACCGTATTTAAGCGCTAGATGGCCAGAAATTGAAAGAGAATCCCTCCGCCTTAGATTTTTCACAGCAGAGACAGAGAAACGTATGACTGTGTTTACTGGGCTTTCGAGAACTGGGGTTCAGGCGTGACTGTGACCGTAACAGAAGGTAATAAATCCCGCTTTTATTCATATACATATTTTTTTTTTCTCATTGTTGATGATGTAAATCTCCTGTTTAGAAAAATTGTGGGGAAACCATCTCTTAAAGATTGAAACTATATGAGGGGAACTTCTTTCCCGTAACAATTTAGGAAAACTTTTTTCAAACTTAAAAATGAGATCCCCGTTTAAAAGCACGATTCAAAGGCAGAGAAAGATAACTTTTTTGTATGACTAAACTGGAAGAAACCAGCACTGTGGTATCTTGATGTTTGGAGCCCAGGAACCAGGGTCACTGTGACAACAGGTATGCTTTTCTCCTTTGATTCTTAATATTTGTTATCGGAAAAGAGGTCATTTGTTATTGGAAAAGAGGTCATTTAATTCCCTGGTTGGTTAAATGAGATTGAATCTGTCGGCACAGTGTAACAGTTGAATGTTTTAGCCAGCTAGAAAAACTAGCGTTAACGATCTAAAACGTAAAAAAATATATATCCATTTACATGGCCAGGAGCTCAGTAAATTCCTTCTAGAAAACAACAACAAATAAATCTTTCATTACACCTTGTCTCCATCTAAACTCCGTTATTCTAAATTCGTTTTACATAATTAAATTAGATTTTTTTTTTCTAAAGAAAAATTGAGTAGGTTTTTGAAAGGTTAGATAAAACAATTGCGCTTTGACCTCTGGGGTGCAGGAACCAAGGTTACGGTTACCGCAGGTATAAAGAAAAAAAAATGAATATCCCTTTTTGTCCCACCTCACTTTGAGAAGGATAATTCTATATAACGACAACAACAAAAAAAAAAGTTAGCAAGTAAAATCTGTATTTTGAGTACTGGAATGAAAGACCGCGTTCTCGATGAGAATGGAATAAAATAGATATCTTTTTAGTAAATAAATCTCAGGCTAGAAAAAAATAATAGATGCCAACACATTAAAATAGTATAAGTGGCACATTTTAATCATCAAATCAGTTAAAAATAATGTATCATGAAATAGTCAGATTTGGATCCGGTATAATTGCAAAAACGGAATCTTGGGCAGAGTAAATTTTAATGATCGGACAATACCTCATCAGTTAGAAGAGGTTTTTATGCTGCTGCTTAGAGACTTTTCTTACCGTGTTATTATGCTTTTGATAAGTGGGGCCCAGGGACCCAGGTAGTTGTATCATCAGGTAAGAGTTTGTTTTATTTCTCTTCATCATGCCCGTTTTAAGAACGTATTAGTCTGGCGTGATTAGGTGTATTTTAATCTGAATCCGATTTTAATGTTTGTTTAATAGCTTCATCAAATTTAACTAATGAAAAAAAAGTGCTTAAAGACCTAACATGCTTCTCCGTTTTTGAGATAAACGGCACAAGTTAATATTTTGAGCAGATTACAAATTCCTTATTTTATATGATTGGAGGAGTGTGTGGCGCAGTGGTTGGAGCTACAGCCTCAGCACCCTGGGGTTGTGGGTTCAAACCCCATGCTGCTCCTTGTGACCCTGGGCAAGTCACTCAGTCCTCCATAGCCTCAGGTACATTAGATAGATTATGAGCCCACCGGGGCAGATAAGAAAAATACTTGAGTACCTGATTGTAAAAAAACGCTTAGATAATTTTGATAGACGGTATATATTTTTTTTAAAAAAAAACCTAATATAAATGCTGAAATAATTTAGAAAATGTTCAGTTCAAGTTTTAGTTTAGCGGTGTGACAGAATTAACTCAACATAAATTTCTGCACCTCAAATAAAGTCTTCATTCTGTCCTATATACGTCTGTTTTGGGGGGGGGGGTTTTGAGGGGGGGTTCTGATAGTCAACCTTTAAGTTGTTTCTAAGAATGCAAAAATGGCCCAGTAGGATGACTGGTTTGACCAAAGTTCAGGAAAAGTTTCTGTTTGGATTTTTCGGTTCAATGTCCTTCAAATAAAAGTCCTAGATTATCTTAGTCCCAGGTTTAGGTTTAAGTTCAATATGAATAAGGCACAATGGCAATGTGCCCCTTGAACACTGGGGTCAAGGAACATCAGTGACTGTCACAACAGGTATTTTTATTTTTATTTAATTATGGAGAGGGTTAAATGGTTTAAGTGTATTTATTTATGCAGTATTTGTTATGCTATATCTATGGCAAGGGCAAAGATTTTGATTTTCAAAGAATTTCTTTCATTCTGTGCCTATGACAGAAATCTTTGGCAAATGAAAGCCCTTATTGTAATCAGTAAATTTTTGATGATTATTATTGATCAATAAATGTATGCGTTGACTGATAAGCAGATTTTGCTAGAAACCAAAATAAGCCAGCCCTTTTTTTTATTATTTCAACTTAAAATTTGAAAAGATTGCTCTAGGGTTGTATGTTATTCATTCTCTACGGGGACAAAAGATTCTGGATTAAGATTTTCAGTGTAGGTTACTGTAAATTGTGATATTTGCATATCTTGATATATTTATTATATAGTTAACTAAAGGCTCAAAATGAAATAGATGACCCAAATAAGTCCATCATCCAGTTGGCCCAATTGAAATTCCTGATCACAATATATTCGATCAGTTAGTCAAGTGTATTGTTAAGTCCAGACAATGAAATATTTCACCGTGACTCTTATGCTGCCTGGGATTACTGGGGTCCAGGGACCCAAGTCATGGTCACACCAGGTAACTCTAATAAATTCTTTTCACTCCTTGAAATGATAACCTTCTATTTTAGTCTTTTATAATACCTCAAAAACAGAATGCACAGTGAAGGATAGAGAAAACAAGGTGAAACTTTTTATCTGTTTGCAACACATTTTTTTCAGTCCATTTGTTTCTTTTTTTATAGAAAGAAAATAATCTGATTTTGGTACAAACTAAATAGGGGACTTTATCGATTTGACTATGGTTTTTAAGCAACTGGGGAAAAGGTATTGTGGTCGCAGTGGCATCAGGTGAAAAAAAGGCACTTAAATACTCCGCATTTTATTTAAAATAAATACAGCTTACTTATAAAAATACCAATGTTGTGGGACTGGAATTCAGAAAAAAAAATGCTTTGAAAATAGTATCTGGGCTTTCGTGAAAAAATTTACCTAATTAGCAGCAAAGTGTTAAATATGGTATGAAAGGGATCCTGAAGACAACCAACAAAAAATATTTGAAACTTGCATGAAACAAGGGCTACTCGTCTAAAAAGGAGAAAGAGATTTAGAAAAAGACTTTGAATGAAACATAGAAGCACAGAAAGAATAAAATTATGACATGTAGGTAAATTAATAGCAATAACAATATGAATAGAAAATGAAAGATGATACATATTTCTATAGAAAGCAAAGTCAGCCTGTAATTAAAGAAATTTGGGTAGTTAAGAGTCTCTTCACTATATATAGTTTTTGTAAAGAATAAAATGTGTTTTATTTTTGGAAATTAAAGTTTCCAGAGTACATTTTCTTTCAAGCTACAAAGCCTAAAAGGTACAATTTTAAGGAAGTAAGATGATTATTTCAGTGGCTGCTTTTCATGTAAAGAAAATTAAATTGGTTAGTTATCGTGAATCTTTGATCGTACAGCTTACAAAAAGCAGTTTAAAATCACTCTAAAGAATGTTTTAATTGTAGACAATTATTTTTCATTCTTCTTCAGAAGTTTATTGGAAATATTTTTTAATATTGGTAGAATTTTCATGTGTATATATATATATGAGGAGCTGCTGAAAAGTTCTCAGCACTTCTAACAAAGTTAGTGCAGTCTCCATCCATCCCTTAGGGCTCCTTTTACTAAGCTGCGCTAGCGTTTTTAGCGTGCGCAGAAGATTAGTGCGCACTAATCCCCGGCTACGCGGCTAAAACTAACACCAGCTCAATGGTGGCGTTAGTGTCTAGCGTGCATGGCAATGTAGCGTGGCTTAGTAAAAGGAGCCCTTAATCCAGTGATTTTCCCTTTTTTTTTTAATTCCATATTTTTCTCACAGAACAAAAAGAGTGGAAAATCACTGGACTAAAGTATATATCTCCCTGTTTTGTTGGTTGGGCTGAGAACGTTTCCGTGGCTCCCTTGTATAGGTATAGATATATGTTTCAATTAAATAGGTTGATTTTAATATTAAGGCTAGATTAGTGTAACTTTAAAGAAATATATCTACCTTTGGTGTAAACATCACAATGTTCATTTTGAAATTTACCAAAAGCCTAAACTATTTAACCCCCCTCTTCTACAAAGTCCGCTAGCGGCTGCTGTGTGGTAACGGCCGTTCTGCGCAGCAGTCGCTAGCGTGGCTTTGTTGAAGAGGGGGTCTGTGTCTGCCTATGGCCGTTTGGGGGAGGATGGGCTGGGGAGGGCTTCAATGGCTGGGAGGGTGTAGACGGACTGGAGTGAGTTTTGACGGAGGCTTCAGTAGTTGGAACCTAAGAACAGGACCGGGCAGAGCTTTAGATCCTTGCCCAGAAATAGCTAAGGAGAAGAAGAAGAAAAAAAAAAAAAAACCCCAACAAATTTTTAGATTGAATCAGGTTCGGCAGACTAGATGGCTCATTCGGGTCTTTATCTGCCGTCAACTACTATGTTACTACATTTAATGGTTTAATACTTAAGAAGTTTCTAGAAGTATATTCGGTACTGATTTAAAATATGAGGATGAAAAGATTATCAGTGGAAAGTCATTGTGTACTAGGACAACAAAGGAATTTGCTTTTTCACTGGCTTCTGCAATCCTGGAAATTCAATCATTGCTACAGCCGGTAAGAACTTTGTTACATTTTTGACCCTAAATAATTCTTTTATGTATTTGTAGCTTTTCTGAGTATAGAAATGATAGGAAATAGCTTACGTTTAGAATAAATTCTGTATTTAGCAGATGCTTTGGCAAAAGTTTTAAAAACATTAATAAGTTGGAGTTGTTTTAATTGGTTTCATTTCTAAAAATTATATCTTTAAAAGATTTAATAATGAGACAAAAAATGACAGCATTTCAATACTTTTTTCTGCATCTATTGGTGGAAAATTTGTGTTTGTCCCATGCAATAGCAGATTTTAATCGAGGCAATTCTAGTTATTTTTTTGAATATATCACTTGTTCAATGAATTTACTTAATTCGAGTGCAGTGGATATTGCTTTATTATTAACTCGGAAGCTCATTTAACTGTAGCCTGCTAAAGAGTTTTAGATTTATTTCCAAATGTTTAAATAACTGATCATTTTTATACAGTTTATACTTAGACAAAGATGTAACCAGGTTGATTTGAAAAATTCAGAAAAAACCTAATTAAACAAATATTTTTATAAAAATTTGACAAAAAACTTATTTTTCCAATGGGACAGGAAAAATATATTTGTTTAGCTTTGGGTTGTCTTTTTTTCCCCCAAATCTTTCAAACCACCCTCATATATGTTATTTGTTCATGCATGAGTTGGTCAATATAGGGCATAAGGTAGAGTAATTTATCGTACTTAAACTACAATTTAATTTCGCATATGTTATTACATTACCATGAAAATGTTTTATGTGAGAGATTCCTGCTTTTCAAAGATTTTACCCAGTACGTGCCTCCTGGGGAAAAGGTTTTTGAAAACGGGCTTGTTGTTTCATATGCAGTAGATGTTATGCATATGTATAAATACATTTGAGAGTAAATTTTAGATAGACAGATAGAGAAAAAAAAAAAGTGTCCTAAAAAAATTTTGATGATATTGCATTAATATATTGATATATTGTTACTTTATTCATTCACCACCAACCAAATCATAAAATCTCTAGGCAACTTACGATATAGAATGGTTATTGTTTGCTAGATATAGAATGGTTATTGTTTGCTTGTTATTGATTAAATATGCTGGTGCTTTCAATTACTATTGTATAGCACAGTGCCCCCCCCCCCCGGGACCCCTCGCTGATACTGTATTCACTATAGTAGAGCACAGGAACCCCCCTGACCCCTCATGGGTGCTTCTAATTACTGTACTATAGCACAGAGCCCCCAAACCCCCGAACACATTGCTGGTGCTGTAATCACCGTAATATATAGCACAGAGACCCCCGTACCCCTCGCTGGTGCTGTAATCACTGTAATATATAGCATAGAGCCCCCCCCCCGTACCCCTCGCTGGTGCTGTAATCACTGTAATATATAGCACAGAGCCCCCCCCAGACCCCTCGATGGTGCTGTAATCACTGTAATATATAGCACAGAGACCCCCCCGGACCCCTCGCTGGTGCTGAAATCAGTGTAATATATAGCACAGAGCCCCCCCCCGGACCCCTCGCTGGTGCTGTATTCAATGTAATGTATAGCACAGAGCCCCCCCGGACCCCTCGCTGGTGCTGTAATCACTGTAATATATAGCACAGAGCCCCCCGGGACCCCTCGCTGGTGCTGTATTCACTGTAATATATAGCACAGAGACCCCCCGGGCCCCTCGCTGGTGCTGTAATCACTTTAATATATAGCACAGAGCCCCCCCAGACCCATCGCTGGTGCTGTAATCACTGTAATATATAGCACAGAGCCCCCGGACCCCTCGTTGGTGCTGTATTTACTGTAATATATAGCAGAGAGCCCCCTGGGACCCCTCGATGGTGCTGTAATCACTGTAATATATAGCACAGAGCCCCCCGGACCCCTCGCTGGTGCTGTAATCACTGTAATATATAGCACAGAGCCCTCCCAGACCCCTCGCTGGTGCTGTAATCACTGTAATACATAGCACAGAGCCCCCGGACCCCTCATTGGTGCTGTATTCACTGTAATATATAGCACAGAGCCCCCGGGACCCCTCGATGGTGCTGTAATCACTGTAATATATAGCACAGAGCCCCCCCCCCCCCCGGACCCCTCGCTGGTGCTGTAATCACTGTAATATATAGCACAGAGCACCCCCCGGACCCCTCACTGGTGTTGTAATCACTGTAATATATAGCACAGAGCCCTCCCCGGACCCCTCGCTGGTGCTGTAATCACTGTAATATATAGCACAGAGCCCCCCCAGACCCCTCGCTGGTGCTGTAATCACTGTAATATATAGCACAGAGCCCCCCCCCCGGGACCCCTCGCTGGTGCTGTATTCACTGTAATATATAGCACAGAGCCCCCCCCCCTGCACCCCTCGCTAGTGCTGTAATCACTATAATATATAGCACAGAGCCCCCCCGGACCCCTCAATGGTGCTTCTAATTACTGTTGTATAGCACAGAGCCCCCCGGGACTCCTCAATGGTGCTGTAATCACTGTAATATATAGCACAGAGCCCCCCCGGACCCCTCGATGGTGCTGTAATCACTGTAATATATAGCACAGAGCCCCCCCCCGTACTCCTCGCTGGTGCTGTAATCACTGTAATATATAGCACAGAGACCCCCCGGACCCCTCGTGGGTGCTTCTAATTACTGTACTATAGCACAGAGCCCCCAAACCACCGAACACATTGTTGGTGCTGTAATCACTGTAATATATAGCACAGAACCCCCCGGACCCCTCGTGGGTGCTTCTAATTACTGTACTATAGCACAGAGCCCCCAAACCACCGAACACATTGTTGGTGCTGTAATCACTGTAATATATAGCACAGAGCCCCCCCGACCCCTCGCTGGTGCTGTATTCACTGTAATATATAGCACAGAGCCCCCCCGTACCCCTCGCTGGTGCTGTAATCACTGTAATATATAGCACAGAGCCCTGCCGGACCCCTTGATGGAGCTTCTAATTACTGTTGTATAGCACAGAGCCCCCCGGACCCCTCGTGGGTGCTTCTAATTACTGTACTATAGCACAGAGCCCCCAAACCACCGAACACATTGTTGGTGCTGTAATCACTGTAATATATAGCACAGAGCCCCCCCGACCCCTCGCTGGTGCTGTATTAACTGTAATATATAGCACAGAGCCCCCCCGTACCCCTCGCTGGTGCTGTAATCACTGTAATATATAGCACAGAGACCCCCCGGACCCATCGTGGGTGCTTCTAATTACTGTACTATAGCACAGAGCCCCCAAACCACCGAACACATTGTTGGTGCTGTAATCACTGTAATATATAGCACAGAACCCCCCGGACCCCTCGTGGGTGCTTCTAATTACTGTACTATAGCACAGAGCCCCCAAACCACCGAACACATTGTTGGTGCTGTAATCACTGTAATATATAGCACAGAGCCCCCCCGACCCCTCGCTGGTGCTGTATTCACTGTAATATATAGCACAGAGCCCCCCCGTACCCCTCGCTGGTGCTGTAATCACTGTAATATATAGCACAGAGCCCTGCCGGACCCCTTGATGGAGCTTCTAATTACTGTTGTATAGCACAGAGCCCCCCGGACCCCTCGTGGGTGCTTCTAATTACTGTACTATAGCACAGAGCCCCCAAACCACCGAACACATTGTTGGTGCTGTAATCACTGTAATATATAGCACAGAGCCCCCCCGACCCCTCGCTGGTGCTGTATTAACTGTAATATATAGCACAGAGCCCCCCCGTACCCCTCGCTGGTGCTGTAATCACTGTAATATATAGCACAGAGACCCCCCGGACCCCTCGTGGGTGCTTCTAATTACTGTACTATAGCACAGAGCCCCCAAACCACCGAACACATTGTTGGTGCTGTAATCACTGTAATATATAGCACAGAACCCCCCGGACCCCTCGTGGGTGCTTCTAATTACTGTACTATAGCACAGAGCCCCCAAACCACCGAACACATTGTTGGTGCTGTAATCACTGTAATATATAGCACAGAGCCCCCCCGACCCCTCGCTGGTGCTGTATTCACTGTAATATATAGCACAGAGCCCCCCCGTACCCCTCGCTGGTGCTGTAATCACTGTAATATATAGCACAGAGCCCTGCCGGACCCCTTGATGGAGCTTCTAATTACTGTTGTATAGCACAGAGCCCCCCGGACCCCTCGTTGATGCTGTAATCACTGTAATATATAGCACAGAACCCCCCGGCCCCCTCGCTGGTGCTGTAATCACTGTAATATATAGCACAGAGCCCTGCCGGAACCCTTGATGGAGCTTCTAATTACTGTTGTATAGCACAGAGCCCCCCCGGACCCCTCGCTGGTGCTTCTAATTACTGTAGTATAGCACAGAGCTCCCTAGACTGAGCAATACAATCATCGTTTGCCATTTTAGATTTCAAGTTGGTGTGTGTATGGTCTCATTTCTTGTGTAGCTCCCGAATCCATCTGCTATATCTCTGCCACGTGAGGGTGAGAACCAGAGACTATACGATATTATAGCTACAACAATCAGCACATGCACTGGTTTTGGACTAGGTGGTCATACTATTTCCTTGCAAATTTTCCAGTTAGATTAAGCTTTCATCTCTTGTGTAAGCAGGCCCGAAGTATTCTCACATGTGAGCGATGTCATTTGCCAGTGCCCAGTGCATATACTGCTAAGTGTATATTGCTTTAAGAAAGTTCTAGCAGCATCCCACATGCAGGCACAGATGCTTTCATGCCCAACATGGGCCCGTTTTCTACGGAGCAAGGAAGTCCTTTTTCTCATCTCCCTTCAATGCTGTTTCTTGGGTTTTTCGAGTACCTTCCAATGCAGGTATAACATTTTTTTCCCCTTATTTACCTCATAGATTTCTTAGTTCCCTTCCCTGTAATTTTCTGAGGTGTTTTTTTTTGGGCAGCGGCAAATCTTATGTTCTTAAATATGTCTTTTATTTATTTAGTTACATACCACTTATATCTTAAGTGGTTTACATTCAGGTCCTTTATCATGTTTCCCTATCTGTCCCGGTGGGCTCAAACTCTATCTAGTGTACCTGGGGGCAATGAGGGGATTAAGTGACTTGCCCAGGGTCACAAGGAGCAGCGAGGGATTTGTAGATAGATAGATAGATAGATAGATATTTGTATATTAGTGTAGCTCTAACCCCTTGCTGAAATGGGGGGGACGGCTCAGGCAATTTTCCCACATTGGATAGCAAAGGCAACTCACACAGGCGGTACACCAAGTTTGAAGGTATAGGGTTGCCGTCTGGATCCAGATTCACCTGAGAGGATTGGACCAGTCTTAGGTTTAGCTTAGCACATGCAGGGACTTGAGTTCTGATTTCTCTAAAGAAAGTAAGACTACAAGTCCCTGCATTCAGTGATGTAGGCCTAGGACTAGATCAGCCCTATTGGGCAAATCTGGATCCAGTGGGAAACCTTAGGCCCAGGATGCAGGACCAATTTCAGGCTTCCTTGTAGTAAAAAACTCAGGCTACAGGTCAGATTTCAGGGTATTAGATAAAATTTTGGGTACAGAATAAGAATGAGGCCCAAAGTTTTAGACTTTGTTCAGGTTTTTGAATACCATATGTCTTGAAAAGTTAATGTTATATCTGTTCTATGTATGTATGTTGTAAACTGCTTAGATTTGTAGATTTGCAGTATGTATGAAATTTTTCAATAAATAAATTCAGATTTGCAATCATCCTGTAAGCTAGGCTTATCCCTAATCATGTCCATGGATCTAAGCCAAGTGAGACGTTTAGGACCTCGTGTTCAAGTGTTGTAGCTGCATTGGTTTTGGGTTTTTTTTTTTTTATGCTTTGGCAGATATGGAGACTTTTGTTTATCAAATAGCTGCATTTTGGGGCATAGCAAGACAGAGCTCAGTATAGGGTTACCAGACTTTCCAAAGCCAGGTCTTTCCTATCAAGGCATGATTTTGAAAATAAATTGGAAATTTAATAGTTTATTCAACTATTTAATCTAATCTATTCTAGTCTTCAATTTATATACCGGGTCATCTCCCAATGGAGCTCGACTCGATTCACATGTAATTAAGACTAGGGTACATACGAAAGAGAGTATAAAAGAAAAAAAACTGGATTATTGTCAATTCTTTGATACTATAATTAAGCCATTTAAGTTTTGTGTAAACAGGAGAGTTCTATCAGAATTTAGCACTTTAATTGTAATGGGGGGGGGAAGGGGAGTGTTTTATGCCAGTGAGGAGGCACTGGTAAGGTTTGTGAGGTCGCTGAGGTCCTGAGCCATGCCATGAGGCTTTCTCCACCATTCAGTTTAACTTAATCTAATTGAATTGACATCTCTGTCAAATAGAAAGTTATTTGAATTAAGAAGTTTACATTTTCACGCCTTAATACTTTTTATGTGGAATTTAGTTGGATAAGGAGTCAAGAATTTGAGCTGCCTCGTAGAATTTTTACGGTATCATTTCCAGCCTTGGTTTGAGAAGCTCGTGTTTGGGACATCGGCCACTCAAAGACTGAACTAGGGATAGTTGAAGGTTGAGGAAATGCGTGATGGGCGTGACATTTCCGCAGCCCTGACTTTAGTTACTAAATTGCTGGAGCATATCGTTATGTGGAAACTGTCCTACTCAAATAAGAAACCTAATTTTATCTACCTAACCTGAACTGTAGGCGCCTATCTGCTTTAGGTACCAATTACAGAGCCCGGCCCTATCCCCCTCTTCTACAAAGCCGCGCTATTGGCTGCTGCACGGTAACGGCCCCGAAGCCCCTAGAGATTTAAAGGGCTTCGGGGCTGTTGCCACGCGGCTTTGTAGAAGAGGGGGTAAGTGTATAGCCCTCGATGGAGACTGCCCCAACGTTGTTGGTTGGGCTGAGAACTTTTCAGTGGCCCCTCATAAAGTCTATCTAAAGTTAGGCGCCGATTCTATAAAACGTAGGTGCCCATTATAGAATCACACTTAGCATCCCCTAAGCACGCTTGGGCGGCGCTCAGCATCCTTATATTTAGGCGTTCCCAATTTATGCCAGGGTTTTCTATGCCTAAAGTTAGGCACCTCGATCACAATGGTAGCCTAACTGTACCTGATTCACATAGAGGTGCCTAACTCGAAAGCAGATGCTTTGGGTTAAGCGCCTACGTTTTACAGAATCGGGTTTTTCGAGTTAGGCACCTAACTTTCATTTCAGTTCAATAAAAGCCAATTGTGAGGTGTTGAGTGCCAACACTGCCACCGATTAAGTCAGGCACCGACACCGGTACCTAACTTTAGGCAGACTTTATCGAATCAGGGCCTTAGTCCAGTGATTGTCCACGTTTTTGTTCCGTCAGAAAAATATGGAACGAAAAAAAAGTGGAAATCGCTGGACTAACTGTAAAGCCCTCGATGGAGACCACCCCAACTTTGTTGGTTAGGCTGGGAACTTTTCAGCGGCCCCTCTTATAGAATCAGAGCCATACTGCATATGAATTGGTTATTACCCATCCTGTTGATGATATATTTACTTTTATGTAGTTGTCCCTATGTTTTATATTTGACTTTTGATGTTCTTAACTTTGGGGTCCTTTTATTAAGGGCCGCTAACCGATTTAGCGCACCTAGTTGATTTAGCGTGCTCTAACCGATTTAGCACACGCTAAATGCTAAGGCACCCATAGAATATAATGGATGCCTTAACATTTAGCGCGTGCTAAATCAGTTAGTTCACCTTAATAAAAGGACCCCTTTTTATGTTCGATGTGTTATTACCTATTTATTTATGCATTTAATAGTTTTAGGGCTCCTTTTATCAAGGTGCGCTACGGGGGTTAGCGCGCCAGACATTTCATCACACGCTGACCCCCGCAGCACGCCAAAAAACTAACACCTCGTCAATGGAGGCGTTAGCGACGAGCGCGGCAGGCGGTTGAACGCGCGTTAACCGCCTGCCGCGCCTTGATAAAAGGAGCCCTTAGTTTTGCAGGTTTTAAGTTTTCATGATTTTATTCTAATACATAGCTAATGTGAAAAAAAAAATGAAAACCCAGGCTGTTTCAAATAAAATTCAGATCTCCCTTTCTTGTGATGCCATAATTGTACTCTCAAAGAACCTTGAAGGAGATCACTCTCTTTGAGATGTACAACTAAACTAAACTAAACCTTGGGTTTATATACCGCACCATCTCCACGAATGCGGAGCTCGGCACGGTTTACAGGAAGAAGGATGAGAGAGGAACTACAGTGGAGAGATTAAAGAGTTAGGTGTAAAGGGGAAGGTGAGAGGCTGGGTTTAGGAATTAGCTCTCGGCTTAAAAAGACCATGATTGCGAAATAGGTCACAGCAATTTTGATTTGAAAGGTTACATCAACAATGATTATGAATCGATAAAATCTGATTTGGAAGCGCTCTCGTCCGCTACGCTCCTGTTCCCTAGGTCTCAGCCCTTCATTTCTCTGGAGAAGAAAGGGATCGGTTTACCCATCTCTAGTATCTGGGAGCATGTTGGTGTTTTGCTCTGAATATGGCGAGAGGAACATGAAAGGGGGGAGAAAGATGAAAACAACCAAAGTAAACCAAAAATGATTTTGCCCTATGTAAAGTGAGAAATGTTTGCTATGCTGAATAATCAAAAATTGTCTTTTATTTATGTGTTTTAGAATGTCCATACATTAAATCAGTGCTTCAGCCTTGCTGGTCTGGATGAGAATTTCACCTCTCTTTTCCCAAGCCTACTGTGGGGTCTTCAGGATCAGGGCATCCTCTGTTTTAACATCTATGTTATTTTCTCTCCCCTTTTCCATCCCTCACCTCACCCGTGTTGTCTTCAGCTGAGAAATCTGCTCCAAAGCTCTTCCCAATGATTTCCTGCGGGGAATCCCAGAATCCGAAGGTAATTGGTTGCTTAGCAAAAGGTTATATGCCTGACACTATTTCATTCGACTGGACTGACAGTAGCAACAACAACCTGACCAACGGATCCAAGACATACCCTTCAGTGTATGGCAGTACCTTCCAAACCATCAGTCACATAACATGTGCCAAGCCAGAAGGAGATTCCGAAAAGAAATATTTCTGTGAGGCCAAACACCCAGCCTTAACCTCACAACTGAAGATCGATGTGCCGTGCTCTGACCGTAAGTAATCTAAGCATGCTGCTACATGCGGGTGTGATCCACTGGCATGGCAAATGCATCTTTTTTCCCCAAACGTATTTCCTGACTCCTCCATAGCTACAGAAGGAAAGACAGGTGGCACAGATGACCATTTATCTGGAAGAACTATAGGGAGAAGAAAGAGAGAGGAGAGAAATCAGAGATCAGAAACTATAATTGCACTAAGACAGATGGAACAATTGATTCCAAATATAGGGGCCCTGTTACTAAAGCCGTGGCAAAAGAGTCCCTAGCGTGCTTTACCACGGCTCTTTGCCACGTGCCAAGGCCACTTTTGCCAGGGTCGGAAATAGGCAGATTTTCCTCTTCTAGAATTAATAGCCATAGCACAATTAGCAAGTGGCCATTAAAAATATTTCTGTATGAGCCCTTGCCATTACCCATTTCGGAGGCAGTAGAGCCTGATTCCATAAACGGTGCGCTTAGCGCGGTTGTCAACCAACCACTAGGTGTCTACTATAGAACCACACCTATCAGCGCCTAGGGGTGCTTAGGCATTGGCATCGGCATATTAGCTCAGGGTTTTCCTGGTCTAATTTACTAGCGCCTATCTAGAATGCCTAGCGATGCCTAAGTCAACCACGCCTATTCTCTGCCCCTAACCATGTCTACTTTTCGGTTAGGTGCTGCTACTCAGTAGAGGATGCCTCGACGTAGGCATCGCTAGGCACCACACCTTAATTGTCAATGAAATAGTTATTTTTCAATTGTTTCTAGCGGCGCGGTCAATTGCCGCGCCATTTAACGGATGAAAAAAAACAATTGAGTTGGACGTGAATTTTCATTAGGCGTTGGTAGGCATCCGTGGTCAGTGTGATTAGCGGCGCCTAACCTAGGCGATGTTCATGGGATCAGGCCCTTTGGGAAGAAATTTTAAAACCCGTGCCGATCTTCCAGGCATGGTAGGCACCCGTACTTCCTTTAAAAATGCTGTCCAAAAGGTATTTTTAACTGAGATTTAAGGTGCATACTGTTGCCTAGAAAATTGGCGCCAAAATTGCGTCTATGGAGGCGCTTTAAGCCGCCAAATGCCAAAGTAGGCACGGCCAATGCCAGAGGTGACGTTAGGTGGCCTAAAATGCGTGATTTATGCAAAGATAGGTGCCGTAAATATAGACCCCCTGGCCTACATTTCCGGTGCCTGCCTCTCCCTGCCAGCGCGACTCTGTAATCAGCACAGATGCGTGACTGGCGCACGATCGGCGGCCGCTTTTTAAGGTGGCCGCCGATATCAGCGCTGCATACAGAATCCGGGTGTTAGTGTGCAGCAATGACACACACACCAATTGATTAGCACTCTCGTACCCACTCTCTATTCCCAAACCCCCCTCCCCCTCCCGCAAAATAACAAAAAAAAATAGTGCACGGTATTTACACACAAATTGGCAAATCTACCCCCTCTTTTACTAAGGCGTGTGAGCCAATTTTGTGCACGCTAAACGCTAACACGTCCATAAAATATAACGGACGTGTTAGCGTTTAGCAAACGCTAAATCAGCTAGCTCGCTTTAGTGAAAGACCCCTTAGTGCGGGACACCTCAGTGCATCCCAAGATAACCCTTTTTAAGCTACGGTTAAGATATTCTTAAGTTAGGTAAATAGAACAACGGGGAAAGGGGGGGAGGGGGGAGAGAAGGGATACCTTTCTATTTCCCAAGACAGACAGGGATTCCTTGAAATACATACACATGATAGAATTATATAGTTTGTTTGGCTAAATAATTGCTGTTTCTATTTGATATCACAGCTAAACCACCGAAAATTCCCATTATATCGATCCACCCTCCTTCCAAAGATGACTGGAACCTGAACAATCAGAAGGGTTCCCTTGTTTGTATGATGAAGAACTTCTATCCTAGAGATATCGCTGTCAAGTTCTTAAAAGACGGACAACTTGTTCCCTCTGAAAATGTTACCAGCATGCAGAAACAAGACCAGGGTGACTTTAACTTAATCAGCAGTTTAGAGATAACCAAGAAGGAATGGGACACGGATACAACATTCACCTGTTTGGTGATTCACCCCAGCTCCGAAACGAATGAATCCAGAAACGTAAGCGCCTCATTAGTCTGCGGTAAGTCTGTCCGACGGTTATGCTTTCCAGTGAACAAGTAGCATTGGTTTCTTCTTGTGCAATCTTTTCTTCTTGACTACTGTAATATCTACTTGTCAAGGACTAAGAAAAATATGGCCAGACTCAAATTGACGCAGAATACTGCGGTCAGATTAATTTATGGTCTGAAGAAATACGATCACGTGACTCCACTTTATTGTGAGCTGCATTGGCTCCCAGTGGAGGCACGAGTTGTTTTCAAGCTGGGATGTCTGTGCTATAAAGTTGCTTTCAGATTAGCTCCATCATATCTAGCTGATATATTTCTTATAGCACCTTAGAAGAATAGTAGAAAGTCACCCGCTCTGTTCGTTTTTCCACCAGTGAAAGGATGCAAAAGTAAGAAATAGTTTGACCATATGCTGGCCTATCAAGCAGCACGTTATTACAAAGATTTTCGACATTTAATACGTACATCTTCCTCTTATGAACAATTTGGAAAACAACTGAAAACTCTTCTCTTTTCAAAATTTCTTACGAATAATTTAGAACATAACTGAAAATTTTCTTTTTTTCTAAAATTTCTGATCCTATATTTTCTATTGTATCTTTTTGATAATATTTTGTAAACCGCATAGAACTTTTGTTGGTTATGCGGTCTAGAAGTCCGATGTTATGTTATGTTCCATGTTGTAGATAAAGCAGTCCTGGATATATCTATGACACTGCAGGGTTGACAATTTATTGAACTAGATAACAGTTCTAGCCCCTGAATTATAAGTTTTTCTCAGATTCAGAGTGACAGAGATTTGAAAAGAAAGGTGATTATGAAGATTTGAGGCCTACCTCACCCCACCCCAATTGAGCTAGAAACTCTTAGGGTTAACAAGGCTGTTTGCGTAAAAATAACATTAAATACAATTTGTCACATATCTCCCTTTTAATATGGAGCATTTATTTAAGTGGCAAATTTCTAGAGTTTTCTTTCTTGAACATACTGTATATTTTATTTAATGTGGAAGCGCTTCCCACCAGTACCTACAGATCTAAACTGTTAAACTCATCACCAACAGTGTGCCATGCAATAATCTCTGCTTATCAATAAATAAATTAGTCACCTTTAGAGGGAATCAAATCTCATTTGTAGCAGGGATTAATGCGTCCATAGAATACGTATAATGGGTGCGTTATAATTTAGTGCATGCTAATATTTCGCTAAATCGGCTAGTGCGCCTTAGTAAAAGACCCCCTAATTCTTCCGTCATATTTGACATACTAGTAAGATCATCCAAATCAAACCCCCTATAAAGCAAACCTAATAGGTTGCCAATGACAAGAGCTTATGTCTAGTGGGTTTGGACATCTTCAAAACACCTTCATGTCATGTACACTTAATAATAATAATAATGTAATACCTTAGTTAATTAGTTCTATGGAAAGAACTGCTCCCGTTAAGCTTAACTGTGGGTAATGAAGGTTCCACATCTCACTGGCCACCGATCTACTCACAAATATTCAATCCCGGGGTTTTCACCTTTGAATATTCAACTTCCTTGCTCCAAAGGAAGGACCATGCCAGTTCTTTAATATGATCTCTTAATATTCTCCTCTTATCCCCTAATTTTCATTTTCACAGCTTGTAGATAGCATATTTATTTTTATGCTGACACAGTAACATTTTAAACTATGGCAAATAAAGACCACACCAGTCCATCTGGTCTGCCCAAGTAGATACACACACACACAATTCATGATACAACTCAATGCCATCTCCCTTCCCCCAAGCCTTTTACCCATTCTCCATATCTCTCCTTCCCAAAATCTGCCAATGATGGTCTCCACCTCTTCTACTCAGAAGCCATTTTTAGATCCTACCTCCTTCAACTATGCTTCCCCAAAAACCAATTCGTAAACCAACATTCTCTTCTCTTCACCAAGTTTTTACAGTAAACCACATAGCCACCAAGGATAGTTGTTTTACTGTGGTAAAAGAAAAGTTGGTCATTTAGGTTTGAGTTCTAACCATGGTCTTTCCAACCATCTCTAATCCCAGTGTTGTTGTATTCTACGATCCATTATACAGTGTTTGTATTCATTTGCCAGAAATACAGGGTGCCCACAAAAACACTCCTTGATTTTCAATGGTTACAAAACTGAATATTCTTTCACCTTTGAGGCTACAGTTTCATCAACTCATAAAGTTTCATATGGTATCTACTGATTACATACACTCGATGTGCGCCCCACATGTTACGCGGCAAACATCGATGCGATAATCGAGCTCGGACCAGACTCTCCGAAGCATATCCGGCGTGATCGCGTTTATAACTTCAGTGATGCGTTCCTGCAGATCATCCAGAGTTGCGTGTAGTGGAGGAACGTACCCCGAAAGGAAAAAGTCACAAACAATAATGTCCGGTGATCTTGGGGGGCCACCTGAAGAACACCTGGTCATTTTGTTGCGTTGCATTGTCTGAAGGTTGTAATTCCTGCAGCAATTGCAGCTTCTAAGGGTGAAAGTGCAAGCGATTGTGTAAGATCTTGCTAACCGAGCTTTTTGGGACTTGTATTTGCCGTTATCTTATTTATAAACATATTCCAATAAGTTTTGATTTTGCAACCATTTAAAATCAAGGAGTGTTTTTGTGGTCCCCCCTCTATATAGGAAGGCAGATATTTCAAATAGCCTCTTCTTTTCCTTCAGGTAACTCTCCGTGTGGCACGAGTGTGGCCATGACTGCCGTGCCTCCCTCATTCGAAGAGCTATATCATAACAAGGAGGCGACGTTGACCTGTTTGGTGAAAAACATGCCTTCAGCCGAGGGATTACAAATAACCTGGCATAAAAATGAAAATGACAAAGAGGTGGCATTGAAAACCAATATATCAAAACCGCAATATCAAGACGGCTCCTTTTCGGCAATTGGCACTACTACTGTTTGTTCCACAGAGTGGAATGACGGTACCAAGTACACCTGCAAAGTGGTTCATCCTGATTTGGTCTCCGCTGCCGTTACACACCTCAAGAAAGAAAAAGGTAAGCTCATTATTATTATTATTTCTTCTTGGAAGCCTGAGCATTTTCTACCTGTTCTATTATGTATTATGTACTTTGTTTCCCCGAAAATAAGACAGTGTCTTATATTAATTTGGGGTCCAAAAATTGCATTAGGGCTTATTTTCAGGAGATGTCTTATTTTTTTTCATGTACAACAATCATCTCTCCCTTCCTATCCTCCACCCCAATTCTTCCTCTTTCCTTTCTCTCCCTCACCCCATGTGCAGCATCTTTCCTCCCCTCTCACCCATCCCCTTGTGCAGCATCTTTCTATCCCTCCCATCCCCCTGTGCAGCAGAACGCCACCAACCTTCTCACTGTGAGACTGGCATACCTCCATTCTGAGGCCTCCAAAAACAGCAGCGGCAGCAGTGCTCAGAGATGCAGTTTATATATTAAAGTAGACTGACTTATAATGAAAAAATTCAATCTACAGAGAGTGGGCAAAACATGTATGTTCTGCTCAGAGATATGAAACTCACAAGGAAGGCTCGAAAGCTACCTTAACCAACAGAGTTCACCTTCCAGTCATTGCGATTTTTACATGTATAGTAGATCACTCTCTGAGACTTAGTAGAAATTTTTTTTAAATGAATCAAAATAGTTCAAAAAATGACTTCAAAATTGCTGCAATAAACTTTCTTAGATATCTTCATATAGTTAGAATGTATCAATAGAAGTCTTGATATAATTCAAATGTGTCAAAGTCCATAGTATACAAGGATCAAAGATGGTAAATTATAATGCAGGAGTACTTAGCTTGTAATGACAATTTGGGGGTCCCAACGCAGCCCCGTTTCGGTATCTGCTTCAGGAGATCCGACCAAAGTATCAAAAGTACTGCATTCAAGAAAAAAGATATAATCAGCATACAGTGTAGACAAAACTCTATGCTCACACTATAATGCAAAAAGTATGAATGTTACTTGGCTGTGCATAGGGTAAAAGGAAAGAACCCACCAAAAATGTATAAAATACATACCACTGCTGAAAGCACTCACAAAGTTGTAACTGACAGAGGAACGCCGACTTTTGCGGGGTTTATTGAAACCGAATCAAAAAGAGGCTGTCTTTTCGTGAAATGGAACGTGATGACATCAGCTCTAAATAAGTGATGACATGAAATGCTAATAAAACTGTCAAACACCACGTGAGAAGGATACCGTTCTGCCTAGTTCTTACTAGTACAAACTCAAAACTTCAAAGAAACGCTATTTATAGTTTATGGAGGAAAGAGCAAAAGTGGATTTATACTCTTAATACACTTCATCCACATGGTCTTAATAATGAAATAGAATGGCAGGCACCATATTAAACATTTATTAACATAACAAAATAAATTAATGCTTCCATGGCATGCAAATCTAGGGATTTTTCTTGAAGTGTTGAACCAATACAAAAAAGAAGCCTTTAAGGAAGCCACATATGAAGAATCCAAATTCAAACATCTCAAATTTAGTATTAAGACATATTAAGAATAAATTAATCTTTTGCAGTCCGCATAGAACATTATGGTTATGCGGTCAAGAAATCTGATTTGATGTTATGTTATGTAAATCCTTCATACTTTGCACTGGTTGCTGATTGGCCTTAGAACTGAATTTAAGGTCTTGTGTTTAATCTTCAGGCTTCTGCAGGACAATTGTCCGACTGTCTTGCGCTCTGTCCTACAGTTTTATCAGCCAATGCGCACTTTGCGATCCATGGACAGAATGTGTCTGGTGGTACCCTCTTTGCGTTCTGTGAAGTTATCAGGAAGTTGCAGGGTCCAGTTTTGCTCACTTTCAACATTTTGATACACTCATTAGTTATCTCAAAATGGAATTACAGTAACTCCTTATACAAAGGGATTATACAAAAGAAACCGAGAAGACTTCAAATCATACAAAATACAGCAATAAAACTTATAATGAAGGCAAAAAAATACGGCCATGTAACTCCACTTCTGATCAAAGCACACTGGCTCCCCATTTCATACAAAGTACTATTCCTCACATTTAAGACCTCACCTGACTTTAAACTGACTTTTGATCCCCTACACACCATCCAGATCACTCAGATCACAATCCCAACATCTACTTATAATGCCTTCTCTTCGCCACATAAACTACGATACAACCCGATCCTTTACTTTTTCAGTAACAGCTCCCTCATTCTGGAATTCTATTCCAACTTATGTAAGAGAAAAACCATTTCAAATCAAAAATAAAAACCTTCCTATTCACTGATGCTTTCAAAATCTGAAACCTTATCTTCTGGGCTAGCTCAGATAAAACTAAAAATTAATCTTTTGAGCGTTGCTCAGACAAGATCTTCCCTCCCCTATGTACTCCCCTTAAATGTTCTACTATCCTATATATTGTATGGATTCCCCCCCTTATCCTCCGGTCTCCAATATGTTTGTAATGTCTTGTCCGTATAGACTACTCGAAAGGGTCCAGGGAAAAGCGACTAAAATGGTTAAGGGGTTGGAGGAGTTGCCGTACAGTGAGAGATTAGAGAAGCTGGGCCTCTTCTCCCTTGAAAAGAGGGGACATGATCGAAACATTCAAGATAATGAAGAGAATAGACTTAGTAGATAAAGACAGGTTGTTCACCCTCTCCAAGGTAGAGAGAACGAGAGGGCACTCTCTAAAGTTAAAAGGGGATAGATTCCGTACAAACGTAAGGAAGTTCTCCTTCACCCAGAGAAAACACCCTCCAGGGATTCAAGACAAGGTTGGACAAGTTCCTGCTGAATCAGAACGAACGAAGGTAGGGCTGGTCTCGATTAGGGCACTGGTCTTTGACCTAGGGGCTTCCATGCTGACTTGTATTATTAGTTTATAGATCCTCTTTTGTTTTTTACTCTTTTATTTTCTGTGCACTGCTTAGAAGTATGATAAGCAGTTATAACAAATTTTAAATAAACTGTAAACTATTTGTTGGAATGCTCTCCCCTTGGAATTAAGACAAGCCCCTACGTTGCTACAGTTTCAGAAAAGTTTGGAAAACAGCCTTATTTGAACGTTATTTTGTTCAGTAGAATAAACTGATGGGGGAGAGGTTTGCATGATTTGGATTTTTATTGTTGTAGAATCGGATTTTGTTTGTATATTTCACGTGTGAGATTGTAGATCTGTGTGTGTCGTATGTTTTTATTTCTGTTTTGTTATGTATGTAAAGCATTGTTAGCATTGTTGGATACGGGGGCTATAATTATTTTAAATAAATAAATAAAATAGCCATCTTCACGCCCCGTCCATATTAAGGATGCTAAATATCCTTGATACGAACTAAAGAAGCTACCTCAACCCAATCCTCTTTAAATCAAATTAAAATTCTGTTTATCTACAAGAAATAGAAATGAAAAATGTCGGATACAAAAACGTTTCAAGTTTAAATAGCCACGATCTGGGTCCTCACATGAGGACCTGAGGTGTTATTGCTAGGCCTCAGGCCTGTTAAACTAGTGACTGTCGTGGTATCTGATCACAACAGAAGCATCTTACAGTTTACAGTTTATTTAAAATTTGATAAAAATGCTTATAAAATCCTTTTAGTCACTGTACAAGCTAGATAGGAGTATAGAACATTCATAGAATTGTACATTAATACCAATAAAACATTCAATAAGGACAAAAATACTCACATAACATTCAATGGACAGTGACTGACAGGAACATGAAGAAAAAAAAAGGAAGAACGAGGGGAAGGGGACAAGCCTGGATAAGAATAACATTTTGGAGAATGTCAGAAACTAATGATGAAATCTTCATTTCCTCTAAGAAAAATTATTTAGCAAAGTTTAAAACAACAGGGGTTTGTACTCCAGTTGCACTCATGTGGTCCTCGCAAGATGCTCATCAACATGCATCGTATTTTATGAAAATGTGAATAAACTTGAGTCTGTTACCCAGCAACACTGATTACCTAACATTTTAGGTTCTTATTTTTAATGTTGCAGAAAATGCTGTCATGATCCTATATTCGTTATGATCATTTAATATCTGGGGTGTTAATAATTAGACAGACATACAAATTCTGGTTTCCAATTGCTGATTTTCGGGGTTATCAGGCTTTGCCTCTACAGAGATACTGTACAAAGAAAGATCAATGCAAAGATCAAATGGTTAAGCGTTCAGACTCAGTTGTCTGATGTTCATTTGTTTTCCTGGTAAACAGAGAGTGAGAAAGACAGGACACAAATGTGAAATAGAAACAGAAAAGCAGAATGACAAAATGGCTTCTAGATCTTAACATAAAAATGAATGCAATATAGAAGAGTACCAAGGGCTGTTGAAAGAGGAATCAAGACAGATGTTAGAGCGGAAATGGAATTTTTCCCATCAGTATATCAGGCTTCTGGGGAATATGAGGAAGTGGTCATTTCCTAGGGTAGCAGTGAGTCCATGAGAAAACCTGCCTCCAAAAGGGCCCAGAACAGGTTCTCGCTGCTAAAGATCTTTCAAGGAGAAAGAGAAGATTCCCTCTCCTTTTCTCCCAAATGTATAATTATACATTCTTCTTATTCAGAAGGAAATTGACAATTCTGTTCTATTTCATCTGCAGGGAAACCATATTCTGAGCCATCAATTTACATCTTTCCACCTCCCTCTGAGGAACTCATCCAGAAAGAGAAGGCAACAATCACTTGCATGGCGAAGGGATTCTCTCCCGATGAAAAGTTTATGAAATGGCTTGTTCAGAATAAGGAGGTGGAAAAGGATGCCTACGTCAATACGGAGTCCATTCAAGAAAAAACCTCAGATGGATCTTCAAGTTTCACCATGTACAGCAAATTGACAATAGAAGAAAAAAGCTGGAGTAGTGGAGAAATCTTCACCTGTATATTTGGTCATGATTCCTTGCCCTTCCAAGTCATCCAGAAGAGCATTGATAAATCCTCTGGTAAACCCAGCACAGTCAATATATCTCTTGTGATGTCAGACTCTACCAGTACATGTTACCTTTAACAACCTTTTGTCAAATGACCTGACTGACCCCCCCTCCCCCCCTTACTCATCTGAACAATCAGTGTAGATATATACATACATATATATAATGTTCTGGAATAAAACATGGATGCATTTTTAAAAAGTAGAAATTAAAAAAAAGTCCATTTAATAAAATGTTTCTTTTCATGCATATATTTGGAAAATTCTTTCTCTCTGGTTCTGTCTTTCTTTTTCGCACTTTCCTTTGCTTCCTTCTTCCATTCCCCTGTACCAGCTTTTTTTCATTAGCAACTTCTTTTGTCTCCGGTTTCTTTATTCCAGTTGGATTCTATTTACCCTAAACCCATTTTTACCCTCCGGCCACCACTTTGCTTAAGCAGCTGATTGACAGTGGTCACTACAGGTGGGCAGATGGCAGAGGGCGATTGTGAGAGACCATTAATTCTGCCTCCGCTTGTGTTTTCACCTAACAAAAAGCAACCTCACCACCCAAAGCCAAGAACTGAATTTCTCAGTTACCCATTCTATACTATACATACACTAAGGCCATTCAAATAAACTTTGCATTAAAGAGATTGTCAATATACTATAGATTGACATATTCAAAAGAAATTCATTAGCTGCTGGTTATAGCTGATAGGAAACAGAGGTGCACAACCTTACGGAAAGAGTAAGTTCGTCCATTATGCAATGTGCTTTCTTTGCAAATTGAGTAAAAGATATAAGTCACCTGTTAAATTGTTCATTCTCCAGTCTTGCTACAACCACATCCAAAAATCTCTTTATGGCATCTTTAGATTAAAAATCTCTACAACTACGCATAACCGGTGGCTTCTAGAAGGGTAAAATGGCGGCATTTAGTATATCGGTCAGCAGTGCGATTCCAATGTAAATGAAGAGCAGAGCAGAGTTCCAGCAGTCAGTGACGAAGAGAAGTACAAGGTCTCTTGAGAAATTGCTCATATAGGGACACCACTGTGCAGTTCATTGGGCAAGATAATCACACACTTGTTCACATGAGTTCAGATGCTAAGTTCAAGCACATTGGGTTTAAGTGGCCTGCATATACTCCCAGTACAGTCCATAAGCATCATTATTATTGGAACCAAAGACCAAACCTCAATCGCTTTGAAAAAAGAAGGGACCAAGTCTTGCCACTCAGCAATGGGGAACATGCATACACTGTGTTATGGTTTGGCCCATTCAGACAAAGCAGATCCATGAAGGCATTACAATAAGCCTTCTCACTGTCTATAGGGAAAATGACTCCCTTGGCACTGACTATGGGGTCCCATCCTATTCAATATTCCAGATAGTTCGAAGTGGGAAAACTTCTTCAGAATCTCAAAGAAACTATTTCTATAGCTGAGTCACAAATTTCAAACAAATCATTTCCACTTTTCAAATGTGGATACATAAATAACATAGTAACATAGTAAATGACAGATAAAGACCTGAATAGTCCATCCAGTCTGAACAACCATAGGCTAAGCCCTAGTCAAAAAGAATGTTGAACTAATGGAAGACCCTTAAAATAAATCCAATGCCTAGACATTATTGACTATAGTTTGGGTGGCCCACTAGAACCACTAACCAATCCTCAAGCTACATATTTCTGTTTATATGAACAGAGCATAGAGATATTTCCTAATTAATTCCTTGGTTGATCATAACATCAACCTTCCATGCTCAACATCCACTGAACCAGCTGGAAATAAAGTATGTATGTATACCATGCAACAACCATACAAAAGTAAGATGGGCTGGATTCATCCGAATATCCATGGCCCAGCATCTGATCTATATAATATTGGCTAATTCAGGTCATGGAGACCCTGTTGATCACAAAAGGGGAGATTTATTATTGCTCATTTTCAGAGATAAACAGTAGCTTTCCCAAGTCGATGGGATTAACAATGGTTTATAGACTTTTCACATCCTCTGACAACAGATTCCACAACTTGATTGTTCATTGATTGAAAAGATACTTTCTTAGAAACATAACGGCAGATAAAGGCCAATGGCCCATCTAGTCTGCCCATCCGCAGTAACCATTTTCTCTTTCTCTCTCTGAGAGATCCCATGTGCCTATCCCAGGCCCTCTTGAATTCAGACACAGTCTCTGTTTCCACCACCTCTTCCGGGAGACTGTTCCACGCATCTACCACCCTTTCTGTAAATAACTGTATCTGACATTCATCGCATAGACTGTTTTCTTACTCTCTGAAGGAGAAATAACCATTCTTCCCCACTCATGATTTGATAAATATCTACCATATCCCCTCTCAGTCTTCTCCAATCCGAAGATCCCTAACCTATTTAACTTTTCTTCATAGGGGACCTGATCCATCCCCTTTTTCATTTTTGTTGCAATTTTCCATACCTTTTCTAATTCCTGGGCAGCAGAATGGGGTGGCTACTGAGGTCATGGCCCCATCAATTATTTTTCCAACACAGCATCGGCAAATAGAGAGGTTCGGAGAAAGGGCTAGAGATTAATTTGTTTGACCATCCAATCCAAAAATGTGCTCTGCTGCCTCTGTCTAGTTCTGCTATTAGGGGCATTTTCAAGAAACTAAGATGTCCAAAAAATTGCTTAAATCGGCACTTGGACATGTTTCTCAGCAAAACGAAAGTGCCTATTTTCGAAACCATCTTTCTTGATATCTTACGAGGCATCATAGCCGATATGCATCCAAAGGTCGAGGAGAACATGCTGGAGGTGTGTTATTGCCAGGCTTTGGGTGGGCTTATACTTGGATGTCTTGTGGCGATAATCGAACCTTTCCTAAGATGTCCTGGATGAAACTTAGTCGTTCTGAGCTAGACCTGTTTTAAAAGCATCTAAGTGCTAAAATGATACCCAAACTGACCAGATGACTGCTGGAGGGATTAAGATAGTACCTGGTATGGGAAAGCCTAGTAGAGCATCACACAGGTATCTTAAGTAGCCTGGTGAATGGGATAGTGAGCCATAGAGTGGAGGACCCAAGCCCATAAGCCACTCTAACCACTACATTTATGTTGAAAGTGTGAGGCCACCAAAGTCCACTAAAATCCTCATATACTGCCATATAGGTGTCATCTGCAGCCCTAAGGGCTATTGGGGTGGTAGACAGGTGGGTATAGTAGGTTTTGAGAGAATTTGGGAGAGGTCACCATACCTTATAAAGGGGTTCTGGTGAGATGTACACCTGGCACCCTTAATGTGAAGTTTACAGCAGAGCCCTCTAAGGTGCCCCACTGTTCTGTTGGTATGTCTGTGTGGCCGGTCCATTATAGTGCTGGCTCCTCCCACATTGACACAGTTAGATCACGATGCGGATGTCTCTGCTTTGGTTGCAGATTGGTATAATATACCAGAGGCTACTTTAGATGAGATTGCCCTTCTAAAAATAATTAAGCTAGCTATAGGTCCATGGAGATCAGAAGCTATAAAAGATCTACGACGAGAATTAAGAAAGTTTGAATGGATTTGGAGAAGGACTAAAGACTCAGATGATTGTGATAATTATCGATTTTGTCTAGTTGAATATTGAGCTTTTTGTAAATTGGGGAGGGATAGGTATTATAGTGAGAAAATTTTAAAACAAGCAATTAATAGACCGAAATAATTATTTGAGACAGTGAAATATTTGATAGAGGGGCAAGATGGTAGGAAGGAAGGGAGTGAGCCAGATGCTGAGAAATTTTTGAGTTTTTTTATACAGAAACTTAAAAAATTACAATGAAGGTTTACAGATATTGAGGATAGTAACAGAGTTGGTCAATGTTCGATGGGAGATGTTTGAGGAGGTATCTGATATTGAGATGTCATCCATATTAAAATCTATGCATCCAACAAGACCAATGGACGATCCATGTTCTCTCTCCATTGTAAAAGATATTGGGGATGGAATTTTACCATCTTTAACGTTGATCTCAAATAAGTTTTTACAAACACTTTGCTAACATTATTGAAAACTACAACTATTAAACCTAGGTTAAAATGAGTTAACTTAGATGAGACAGTTTTGGAGCATTACAGACCTATAGCAGTGTTACCTTCCTTGGGTAAAATTAAAGAACAATTGGTTTTAGAATAACTAGAGAAATTTGTGGAACAAAAAGACCTGCTTGATTATCATCAGTTTGGTTTTCAGAAGGGACATAGTGTAGAATCACTTTTGGTGACTACGGTTGATGAATTTCAGAGTGGCATGGACAAAAATAAGACATATTGTATGGTTTCAATAGCATTCAATGCCGTAGATTCTGATATTCTGCTACGAAAGTTGATGACTGCAGGGATAGAAGGTGAAGTATATTCTTAGTTTTCCTCTTATTTTCAAGATCGTGTAATCTGAGTTAGCAGCAATGTTCAAATTTCAAGCACTGTATCCATACTTAAGGGTGTCCCGCAAGGATCGTCACTCTCCACTCTACTATTCAATCTCTATATAGTGTCTTTGGGGAAGGTTTTTCAGGATCTGAATGTATGTTATCATTTTTATGCTGATGATATTGAATTCTTTTTTCCTATGGATGACTAGAAAGTTGATTTACAAAGGAGGTTGGTGATATGTTAACAAGCTTTAGATGCCTGGATGACTGAACCTAAATTAGTGTTGAACCTAGCTAAAACAGATGTGATGTTGATTAAACGGAATGAGGACCCACAATGACCCCAAGATATAGAAGTTAATAACATGAGATTTGTAATTCACAGGAAGTTAAAGATTTTGGGTGTCTGGTTGGATGCGACGTTAAGTATGAAAGATCAGGTATTAGCAGTGGTGAAATCTGCGTTTTTTCAAATGTGATTATTGAGTAGAGTAAAGCCTACGCTTTCAGGTTATGATTTCCTTATAGTGGTTCAAGCTATAGTAATTCAGAAAATTGGATTACTGTAATGCTCTTTATTTAGGTATTATGTCAGCACGACGCAGGACCTTGCAAATAATTCAAAATGGGGTCGCACATTTGCTATGTGGTGGAAGCAGATTTGAATATGTTACATCAAGTCTGAGAAAACTCCACTGGTTACCTGTCAAATTTTGTATTGTTTTCAAGGTTCTGAAATTAACTTTTAAAGTCATTCTAGCAATTTTGCTAGATACTCCATTATACCGTTTATTCTGTTTGACTTCTCTGATTGGGGGGTATATGAATGGAGCGTGGGTTCTCATTTGTCTGGTAGAGGTGGTTCGGATTAGATGGTTGTTTAGGTATATTGGGCTATTTCCGTTCATGGTTTTAAATAGAAGACAGTAGAACTTGAATTGTATTCTTGCTTGAATTGATAGCCAGTGTGAGTGGAGGTATGCCTCGGTGATGTGGTCATGTTTTCTCAGAGAGTAGATGAGTCTCAGGGCTGTGTCCTGGATTGTTTGCAGTTGTTTAATCATGGTCGCGGGGCAGGGTAGATAGAGAATGTTACAATAGTCTAGTAGACCCAGCATTAGGACTTGAACTATTATCCGGAATTGAGTTATGTCGAAGAATTTTCTCACTTGTCTTAGGTTTCTCATGATTAGAAAGGATTTCTGTATTATTTTGTTGATTTGTGGTTGCATGGTTCAGCACCTGTCGATAGTCACTCCCAGTAGTTTTAGAGTGGTTTGCATGGAGAATGTGGTTGAGTTGATTACTAGGTTTGTAATGGATGGTGTCCTATCATTTTCTAGGAGAATGAATTTTGTTTTTTCTGAGTTTAGTTTCAGTTTGTGGTCTTTCATCCAAGATGTTATTGTTTCTAATGTTTTATGTATAGTGTCTGTCATGGAGGGTTTTAGTTGATCAAAAGGGAGAAAGATGGTGATGTCGTCTGCGTAGCTATAGGAGATTATGTTTGATTTATCTAGATAGGTGCCGAGGGACTCGATGTAGAGGTTGAAGAGTGTGGGGGATAAAGGGGATCCCTGAGGTACACCACAGGGGTTAGACCAGGGTTCTGATTTTTCGTTGCTTGATTTTACTCTGTAGGATCTGGTCTTTAATAATCCTTGGAATCATGTGTGCACTTTATCTGTGATACCAATTGCATCCAGAATTTGTAGAAGAATGTTATGGTCAATCAGATCAAACGCCATGGATAGATCTAGTTGTATGAGGAATATTTTCTTCCCTGTGCTGAGATGTTGTCTAGCTGTGTCCAGGAAGGATCCTAATAGTGTTTCAGAGCTATAATTGGTTCTGAAGCCAGATTGTGTATGGTGGAGTATGTTGTGGTCTTCTAGATAGTCAGTGAGGAATTTGGCTACTAGGCCTTCCATTATTTTGACGTAAAGTGGTATTGATGCTATGGGTCTGTAGTTGGAAGGTTGATCCGTTACTCCTTTAGGATCTTTTAGGATAGGGGTGACAATGATTTCGCTGAGGTCTTGTGGGAAAAGGCCGTCTGTGAGCAGTGTTTGCATCCATTGTAGGAGGAGAGAACGGAATTTGATACAGGCGTTTTTTAGTAGATATGGAGGGCAATGGTTTAGGTCACAGGCTGCATGACTGTATTTTTTGTAGAGTTTGTTGAAGTCTGATCATTGTATAGTAGGGAAGAGGGACCAGGTTCTATCTGCTGCTGTAGATTCTTTGTCTGAGGGGATTATAGTGATCTCATCTAGGAGAGTTGGATTTCCAGCAAGGTTGGTCCTGGCGTTTGTGATTTTATTTTTGAAGTGTTCTGCTAGGGTGAATATCAATAAACAGTAATACAAATAATTCAACTAGGTTTTCTGCTTAATGGTCATGTCCTCCTTCAATATACCTTTACTTCTTGGCCCTCTGGTAATCCAACAGACTCCCTCATAAGCCTCTTACTTCCAATATACTTTTAAAAAGTTTTTTTTTATTATTAGTTGTGCCTCTCTGACAAGTTCTTTTTTAAATTCATTCTTGGCGAGACAAATAAATGCACAGATGAAAATTGGATGAAAATTTGATTCTGTATAGACATTCAATCTATATCAGCTGTAAATTTGTTGATGATGGTGGTAAATGTAATATGCATCTTTTACCACATCCATCAACGTAAAAGTTTCATTCTCTTCCACTCCCTTTTCAGCAGAATCCACTTCAGTTTTTCTTCTTTCCGTTTTCTTTTCTCCACGTCTAAGCCACCAGAATTGGCATTGCATCCATGTTTTGTTACAAACAATGGACTAGGTTTGCTAAAGAGTGCAACCAAACTTTTAAAAAGTGTTGTAGTGTACACTAATGCAATAGCACATTTTAATAAATCTAGCCCAGTATTTGAGGTCTGAACTTTCAGCTTAAATTTGAATTCTCTATATAAAAAAAAAATCTCCTTCACTATACCAACATCATGTATGTCAGGGGTGTCCAATGTCGGTCCTCGAGGGCCGCAATCCAGTCGGGTTTTCAGGATTTCCCCAATGAATATGTATGAGATCTATTAGCATACAATGAAAGCAGTGCATGCAAATAGATCTCATGCATATTCATTGGGGAAATCCTGAAAACCCGACTGGATTGCGGCCCTCGAGGACCGACATTGGACACTCCTGATGTATGTGATCTTTTACGGCACAGGCCACTACTTTACCATGTCCTTAATTTTAAAAATGTTGGCTTTTGTCCCAGTGGTACTGAATATGGCAATACTTATAGAATTTGTACTGGAGGAGATGATTAAATGCAACAAACTATATGGCATTCCCAAAAATTGATTTGAAACTAGAGCAGTGTTTCCCAACCCTGTCCTGGAGGGCCACCAGGCCAATCGGGTTTTTGGGATAGCCCTAATGAATATGCATGAGAGAGATTTGAATATAATGGAGGAACCAGGCATGCAAATCTGCCCCATGCATTTTCATTAGGGCTATCTCAAAAATCCGACTGGGCCGGTGGTCCTCCAGGACCGGGTTGGGAACCACTGATTACTAGAGTATCATCCTTTAAACACTGAATAAACAGAGAAATAAAAGTCTGGGATAAAAAAAAAAAAAGATCTCAGAATAGGAGTTAATGAAACACAGTCACTGTTTGGCTCTGTTGTTTAATACCAGTCCCTACTGTCTGTAATGTCCGTCCACCTGGCTGCTTTGTTTTTAACCAAAACTTGCAAAATAACAATCGTAACACTTCTCTACTACTATTATCAATCTGAACAGTATAATTTATCAGCCAGATGCATTCATAAAACTTAAACATTCCTTCTCGTTACTGAAAGGCAAACTGGGGGAATCGTTATTTTTCAAACTAACTGATCTTTGGAACAATATTCCTTTGCAGTTGCGAGATTTGGGCTCTCTTTAAATATTTTGCAAACATCTAAAAACTTGGCTATTTTCAAAATTTTAAACCTTTCCTTTATCTTTTTTTTTTCTCTTTTATTAACGTTGATTTTACTGTAAACCGAGTCGAGCTCTATTTGTATAGAGATGACACGGTCTATAAATTTAAGTTTTAGTTTAGTTTAATATGTTAAGTCTTTTATGAAGTTTACCGGTCAGGTAAGCAAAGAAAAAACAAAAATCTGAAAAAAAAAAAGCTCAAGAATGAAAGGAATAATCTAACGGACATGCTGTATTCAATGGTTTTCAGTAGGACTTATCTACACTAATGAAGAGGAGGAATTTGAAAGTCTCTGGACAACCGCTTCCACGTTTATCGTTCTGTTCCTCTTGAGTCTCTTTTACAGTGCTACGGTAACTCTGTTTAAGGTAAGATAACAAAAGACGCCCCTAAATCTTTGATGGGGTAAAGTCTATGGGTGTGCAAACCCAGATGCTTGTGTAAACGATATTGAGATGCCGATCGCAGGTTGACTCTGCCTTGTACCGAGTATGTTCAAGTCAAAAAAGCCTCTTAAATAGTGTCTTTGTAAATATGGCTGTCGATGTTCTTGGCACATTCAGGGTTGGCATATTGAGACATCATTAAGCAGTACTGTCAGATCCAGGAGTGAGGTGCATTGAGAGTGGGGAGTTGCCTCAGAACTGGAAAAGCAGGGGATGTTGAAGGGAAAGACTGGGGGTTTGTAGCAGAGCTCGGGGGATCTTGGTATTGGAATAGCCTGGAATACATTTTCATCTGGACTGATGTGAGCTGGCAGACCTGTACATAAAACGGTGCTTTCCAAATCTCTCCTGGTGAATCCAATTTTCAAGATACGTGCAATGAATGTGCATCGTGCCAGCTTTCCAACACTAGAGGTCTGGTACATATTTTGCACATTTTTGTTTTAGCAAACTGTGCCTCAGAGCTCGTGAGGAAATGTACAGTACTCCTCCGAAATTCACAGGGGTTCCATTCCATGAACCCCCACGAATTTCAAAAAAACCGCGAATGTGGTTTTTCACCTGTCAAAAGGCAGGGGAGGCAGGAGAGGGCAGCTGGAGCACTGGCGGGTGAAGAAAATCATTCAGGGTCTGCTCCGACCGCCTCTTCCTGTAGTAAAGTGGGGCTACACCAATCAGGAGCTGCTTTGACATGCAGTTCCTGATTGGTGTAGCCTGACTTTACTACAGAAAGAGGCGGTCGGAGCAGACCGCAAATGATTGAGTCTGCGAACCGAGAATTCACGGGGGAACACTGTATAATAGAATGAAAGGAGCTTTGTATAAGGGAGGAACAGTATGTCTGGGGAATTTTGTCTCCACTATTTAAAAATCTGATCTTATTTTATCAGTGTTGATTTGACACAGTCTTCTTTGCTTTGAAAATAAAGGCAGAATGCACATTTTTAAAATTCAAATTGAATTAACCCCTCCCCCCCACACTTTTACGAAGCCGCGTTAGGCTTTTTTAATACCGTCCGTGACAGCATTAGCTCCGACCCTTATAGAAATTCTATGTGCATCGGAGCTAATACTATCCTAGCCAATGATAAAAAAAAGTCTAACGTGGCTTCATCAAAAAAGAGGGCAGGGGTAAATTAATTTCATACATATTAAATTCAGGGACTCAAAATGCCATTTGGCTTTACAGTTATCAGCCTAACCCAAAATAACTTCTTATTGTGGGACAAATATCAATCGTGAGAGAGGGAACAGATCTCCGAAAGCGGCTCAGACATTGAATGAAAATGTATCTCTGAGACTTATTGGTTACCCGTTTCTATCACTGACCTTTTTAAAAACCTCTTTTTTCTGATTCTAGTGCAGGGGGAGGCAATTCTGGTCCTCGAGAGCCGGAGACAGGTCAATTTTTCAGGATATCCACAATGAATATGTATGAGATGGGTTTGTATGCACTGCCTCCTTGAGATGCAAATCTATCTCATGCATATTTATTGTGGATATCCTGAAAACTAAACTAAACCTTAAGTTTGCATACCGCATCATCTCCATAAAGATAGAGCTCGGCATGGTTTGCAGGTAATTCAATAAATGAGGGAAGGACATAATAAGAAATTAGAGGTTATGAAGAGGATAGCTAGCTTTACATTTTCAATAGATAGTTTTACGTTTTGGAGAAAAGCCAGGTTTTCAGATGCTTTTGGAATAATTGGAATGAGCCTAGGTTCCGCAACGGGGCCAGAAGGTTATTCCAAAGCTCAGTGAATTTGAAGAGAAGGGATTTCCCTAATTTACCTGCATACATGATGCCTTTTAATGAAGGGAAAGATAGTTTGAGCTTTTGGACGGATCTGGTAGTGTCAGGTCTCAAAGAATGCCAGGATAGTGGAATTAGGGGAGGAAGAATGCCATGTAGGATCTTGAATATTAGGCAGAGTTACATTTAAAGTGAATCCTAGAAATCACCGGAAGCCAGTGAGGTTTTGACAGAAGCACGGAAACACCTGACCTGGCTCCGGCTCCTGGCACCTGCCTACCCCTGCTCTAGTTTATGCAACTCAAAACATAAAGGCCCTGATTCTGTATAGGACACCCGGGAGAGGTGTCCTATACAGAATTGGGCCTACACTAACCCCGATTCTGTAACCGGCGTCCATATTACAGACGCCGGTTAGAGAATCGGGTTAGAGTAGATGCAGCCGCTACACTTATCGCGGCAAGGGATAAGTATAGCGGCCGCCTGTCTGATCGCCAGCAGGAGAGTGCTGAACCCTTCCTGCTGGAACCACCCCCCAAACTCCCAATCACCGGCAGGAGGGTGTCGAACCCCTCCTGCCAGAAAGCCGCCCCCGCCCCCCAAAATTCTAGATCGCTGGCAGGAGGGTGCCGAACTCCTCCTGCCCCCTCCGGACCCCCCATGCTAAAGACCCTTTAGGCGAACTTAGGCATCTTGCGGGCCTCCCTAGGCTCCCGGAGGCGCCTTCAATAAGGCGGCCTGCCTAGGGAGCATTTTTTTTTAAACATGCATCCCGATTGGCTGATTAGACAGCTGTAGGACGCCTACAGCTGCCTAAAATCGGGACGGCACTTTGCAGAATCAGGGCCAAAGTGCCTGGTGTCAATAAACTTAATTCTAAATGTTCCATAACACTTACCTTGACATGCAGCTTAGTCCCAACAGGGTCCATTTATAAAGCTGCCCCGTAAGAAGCGGATCCCGTTGGGTCCCATTGAATACAATAGAATCACAAAAACAAGAGAGGTTTTTAAAAAGGTCAGTGATAGACACGGGTAACCGATAAGTCTCAGAGTTACATTTTCATTCAATGTCTGAGCCGCTTTCGGAGATCTTTTTCCTCTCTCACGATTGCTATTTGCCCCGCAATAAGAGGTTCTTTTGGATTAGGCAGGTTGTGCTTTTGCCTCTTAGTCCATCTATTATTGATGAGTGCTTACGGTTACTAGGCCAGGTTTGGGGAAACCCTTTCAATGGCACTGGGTGCTGCAGGTCAGGAGCGTACTGGAACGATTAGGGCATGATTGAGGTCCAAACCAAATAAACAGGACTGTGGAAATTCAATGTTCTTGACGATGTTTTTATTCTTTTACGGCTAGAGCGCACTTTAGCGTGCACTATTCCGTACGTTAAGGACCGAGTGCGCCTTCGCAAAAGGAGCCCTAAATATCAATGTGATAAAGGTTTTTACACTAATAAATGAATCTCACTATCAGAGCTTAATGGTACATATTGTTCATGACGCTACTACTTACAAATGAAAAACTTAAAGCGTATAAGAACATACGAATTTCCGCTGCTGGGTCAGACCCGTGGTCCATCGTGCCCAGCAGTCCGCTCGAGCGGCGGCCCTTAGGTTGTTGGTTTAGATGATGGTTTTGGTTTAGAAGCTGATGATGTTAGATCTCACTGCATTGTAATCTTTCCTTACCAATATTATTGCTATTTTCCTAGGTAAAGTAAAAACCTCCCAACCAAGAAAATAAAGACTAAGGGACAACAAGGATGTGGGTGTCTTTTGCCTCTTTTCTCGGCATAAGTTGAAAGCAAAGCATCTTTCAAGTATTCTGGACAGCAGTGCAACCTGCAGAGAACTCTCCAAGGTGCTGAATGAATGAACTGTCCTTGCTTTCCAAATACCGATATTGTGGTCCACTCTAGAGAATGACTCTGGGACAAATTTATCCCCATCTCTGTGAGTTCTGTCCCTCTCCCTGTCCCTGAAAGCTCTGTCCTCATCTGCACAAGCCTTGAACACTTATGATTTTAAACTTAAGTGTTCGAGGATTGTGCAGGTGAGAACAAAGCTTGCAAGGATGGGACAGGGACAGACCTTGTGGGGACAGGACGGGGATGGATATGAAACCTTCAGGGATGGGGACAAGTTTGTCCCTGCATTATTCTCTACCTGTGCGTAGAAATTCAACACTGTTCACTATCTGGATAGAAATATTGCGGTACATTCTGCAGAGAAATTCAGCAGTGCTCACTTTGGAAACATGATACAGCTATGATTAATGTAATTTTTGAGGCTGATGCTTAAAACAAATGCTGGTCACAGTATTTAACTGTTGACCTAAATTTCATTTTCATAAAGGTTAACACAGAAAGTGGACGTTTATAATTTAATAATTATTCTTAGCTACTGAATACAATCCAACACAATTTCCAACCCCTTATCCTTCCCCCTCCACCTCTACTCCCTTGTACTGGGATTATTTCCTCTCTCCTTCTCACCCCCTTCCCTCACCACCATTCCATTCATTTTACACACTTTACAAAGCCACGATAGCGTTTTTAGCGCCACCTGCCTTGGTAACAGCTCCAACGCTCATAGAATTCCTATGAGCATCCGAGCTGTTACTGCCATGGCCTGTACTAAAAACGCTAGTGAGGCTTTGTAAAGGAGGGGTTAATTAACTGCACAAACCCTCCACCAAATTCTCTCCTATTTGTCATATTTCGTCTCTCTTATAGCTGTAAGTTTTTTCCATAAGGTCAACAGCGTTCTCTCCTTTACTATTGTTTCATGGATGCTCTGTTGTGACATGACCATTAAAACTTTTTGAACTTAAAATAAAAAAGCAGCGTTCTCTCCGATCTTCCATCCAAAACTTGCTCTCAATTCCCTCACTAAGACACTTTAATACCATGAGAACTAACATTTTTTCTATCACTGCCCCCACGCTTTGGAATTCAGCTCCCAGTCACTTGGGAGATTACATCCTTAGACACTTTCAAATCCAGCCTAAAAACATTCCTGTTCAAAGATGCTTTTGAATTTTGATCGTCCTTTTAAGGATGTTTTACAATTATGCTAGTCCTGTCATAAACTGGTCCTGCCTTTCGTTTTTTCCAGTTTTGTTCTTTTCTATCCAAATTATGTAGTTCCTCCCCTTCTCTCCTCGTACCAGTCAGTTACTGTTTCTTTTAAATGCGTCATGTTTGGCTGTTGTAAGTTTTGATGTATTACTCATTTTAATGTTTCCTCTGTATTTTTACCTTTGTAAAACCGCCTTGATTACTGGTAAGGCAGTACAGTACTCCCCCGAAATTCGCAGGGGTTCCGTTCCTGGAACACCAGCAAATTTTGAAAAACCATAAATACGGTTTAGCAGGCAGGAGAGGGCAGCAGGGGCGCCGGCGGGTGTTGAAAATCGGGTGCAGGATCATTCTCAGTATTTTCCGACCGCCTCTTCCTGGTACTAAAGGCAGGCTACACCAATCAGTTGCTTCTTTGACACACTATCTGGCGTGTCAAAGCAGCTCCTGATTGGTGTAGTCTAACTTTAGTACCAGGAAAAGGCGGTCGGAAAATACCACAAAAGACTGAGTCTGTGATTTGCGAACTGCGAATTTGCAGGGGTTTACTGTATATCAAATTTCAACAAACTTGAAACATGAAGGAAACTTGTTTACAATTGCAGGATGGTGGGGGAAGATTTTGAGTGACTATTAAAGATTTAAAAGTCCTCAGAAAATAACATTCAAAATGCATATGTTGAGCATCTAGACCAGCGGTCTCAAACACGCGGCCCGCAGGCCACATGTGGCTCTCCAAGTTTTATTTGCGGCCCGTGGTCTGGACTTGATAATTCCTTCCTTTTGGAACAGCAGCGGGTCTGGCCGGTTCGTTCCGTTCAAAGCCGCGGGTTGGCGGCTCCTTGCGCTATTCGCTCCTGCATCGGAAGCCTCTCTGACATCACAACATCAGAGAGGCTTCAGACGCAGGCGCGGATCTCGCAAGGAGCCGCCACCTGCGGCTTTGAATGGAATGAGCCGGCCAGACACGCTGCTGCTCCAGTGGCGTACCAAGGGGGGGGCGGTCCGCACAACTGGTCACCCTCCACTGTTCTTCCTAGAGTGCGGCTCGCGGCTTGTCTAGAGCAGGGGTGCCCAACTGCTTCCCTTCCCTTCTCACCGCCGGCACCATACTCTATGATCTCCCTGCTTCTCTCGCCGCCCGACCTCAATTCTGACGTCGAGAGGACGTTCTGGCTAGCCAATCGCTGCCTGGCTGCCCGGAACGTCCTTTCCGACGTTAGAATTGACGTCGGGCAGTGAGAGTTGGTCGGCTCCGTGGAGATTTCGGCCTGTTCCCGATGGCGGTAGCAGCAGCAGCCTATTCCCCGGCGGCGGTGGCATGGGGGAGGGCAGGAAGGAAGAAAGAAAGAAGGGGGGGCAGGGAGCCAGAAGGAAAAAAGAAAGAAGGGGGGGGACAGGGGGCCAGAAGGAAAAAAGAAAGAAGGGGGGGGACAAGGAGCCAGAAACAAAGCAAAAACTGGGACAAGGAATCTGAGAAAGACAGACATAGAAAAAGAAAGAAAAAGTTGGGGGAGGGAATGAGGTCTGGAGGAGAGGAAGCATACAGGAGGCTGAAAGAAGAGAAGAAATATTGGATGCACAGTCAGAAGAATAAAGTGCAATCAGAGACTGATGAAATTACCAAACAAAGGTAGGAAAATGATTTTATTTTCAATTTAGTAATAAAAATGTGCCAGTTTTGAGAAAGAAAAGATATTAAACTTTAAATGTGAGTGCTGCAGAAAATATAGAGTACTTGGAGGGCCGCAGAAAAAAATAGTTAATGTCTTATTAAAGAAATGACAATTTTGCATAAGGTAAAACTGTTAAAGGAAAGTTTTATAAACTATAAAGAGTTTAACCTCATGCAAAATTGTCATTTCTTTAATAAAGACATTAACTATTTTTTTTCTGCGGCCCTCCAAGTACCTACAAATCCAAAATGTGGCCCTGCAAAGGGTTTGAGTTGGAGACCACTGGTCTAGACAGATGATAGTACCAACATACTGAAAATCAGGTCAGCAAGTCCACACTGAAGGCCATACCCCTGATTGCCGATTTTCATGATCTTTCTGTAGATAAGTTCTGCCTCTGATGATTTTATGTCCAAGACTTAATGTAAATATTTCACTTTTTTCAATCTTACAATTCCTGTTCCTTCAAACCATTTTAAGGCTATTGTGAAACCATAATTATATATTCTGTAGGTAACCTATATTATTGCTCTCATATTATTTGTTTGTTTTGGGGATTTGTCATGTTGAAATAAAATATCTTTGATAAGAAAGAGTTTGTGCTTCTTTGAGGGTCCTAAAAAAACCCAGAGGATTGAGCAACAAGTTTTCCCCTTACTCTGACCATTTGGCATGGAGGAGAAGTGAAGAAAAAGGAAAACTAAGGTGTTAATCCCACTTAATCTCCTTGGGCAAGTCGTTTACCGCTCCATTGTCTCAGGTACAATTTTAGGGGGCAAATCTATAACTGGGAGCCTTGAGACAAGCACACTGATGCTCAGTGTCAAGATGTGTGCCAAGAAGGCATTATAGAATACTGGTGTAAGCTGGTATTTTTTTTTTTTCTATCTTTATTCATTTTTAAACTTATAATAAGTGTGATAACATATCCATACAAATAACCATAAATATATCACTTAATAATCAACAATGATTATCAACACACTTATGAAGGCTTCCCCCAAACCAACACTCAAATTATCTAATTTTGTTCAATAACAGAAGCTGTTGTTGCAATTATGTTAGAGATAAGAAAAATCATAATGACTAGGAACTGAGCCTAGATCCAACCCATTATTCAAGTGGTTTCTCTTGACTGCGGTTAAGTGGGTCAACAGCCTACATTGCATAGAAGTGATATGCTAAAAATCGGATGATGAAAATAATAATAAGGCAACAGAGGATACTAGTACCTAGATCATGTCAGAAATCACCTTAACTCAGGAAGAGGATCAATATTATTGGCTGTGTTCATTTCTAATTGGAATGTGTGATTTCATTTCTAACTCAGTTGCATATACAATTCCTCCCCCCTCCCCTATATAAAGAAAAAAAAGTCTCAGCTCCATGCATCACAAGTCAACCATTCATTCTGTTGCTAAAATCTGGTCTTGCACCAATAAGCTCAGTAAAAACTGTTTGACGGGAACTAGCTGTGGTTGATGAGATGGACATCAACAGAAACCATCTGCTGTTCTTGTGGCTAAATCGACAGAGGCAGGTGATGACAGTCATCAAGAACTTAAAGCTTCCTCCAACATTCTGATGGTCCCCGAGGCACTGGCCTTTGAAATTCTACTGCCACCTATGGTAAAGTTTCTATAAATATAGTCATAGACAAAAAAAAAGCCATTGAACTTTCAGGTTTTCAAGAAAACCAGACTTCCAACTGGGGATTCAGAAGATTCAAGGAGATAAAATGGCTTGGTCAAGATCATACAGGTGACAGAGGAGAGTCATACTCCAACCTTCTGAAAGACCACTCCACATCCCTCTCTATGGGTCCCATCAATTCCTTTTATTTCTCCTGGTCTTACTATTCAATAAAGGCCTGTTAATATAAAAGATACCTGGACAGAACACTTGCTTTCCAAGCAGGCCAACTGAACAATTGGCTGGGGAACATTATTACGCACTCCTCATTCTATCTAAGTTTTAGAAAACTAGTAAAAACAAACCTGTTTAACCAATTTGTAACCTAAGAACTCTTAAGCCTTATCTCTGTATTCTGCTCACATGTATTCGATGACTTTACATTGTACCTATTTTCGCTGATTGTCCAGCTCTTCTTATTGTAAACCGCCTCAAACTATTATGGCTTTGGCGATATATAAGAATAAAATTATTATAATACTTATTATAATAAACCCCTTCCCCCCCCCACATACACACACCTCCTCTCAAATAAGCTTGTTCAATCCATGATTGGAAGTGTGTGGTGCAATGGTTAGAGCTACAGCCTTAGTCTCTCCCCCCTGAGGTTGTGGGTTCAAATCCTGTCCTACTCCTTGTAACCCTGGGCAAGTGATTAATCCCCATTGCCCCAGGTACATTAGATAGAGTGGAGCCCACCGGGACAGTTAGGGAAAATGCTTGAGTATCTGAATAATTTGTAATCTACGTAGAATTGTAGAATATGTGGAATATAAATTATTAGAAAAAAAATAAATTAACTTAGCAAAATACTGGAGATCAGGTTACTAGGAATAGACTAATATGACCTCCAAATTTTAAAAAATATATTCTGAAATAGAAGAAGCAATGGGACTGAAGTAATTTGCCATCAGTTCTTTCCTCTGCTGGAGAGTTTTTGGGGAGTTCATCAAGGTACGCTAACTGCTAAGATGCCCAAAGGAATATCATGGGTGACTTAGCATTTAGCACAAGCTAAACTGGTTAGCGTTCCTTGATGAATTGCCCCTTTAAACCCCAAACCTAGCTCTATCTCGAAGCTGCAACTTGTTCAAGAATAAATTTCTTGGAAATATCCAGTAGTTGTTGATTAAAGGATAAAAATTTGCTAGTGGTCCCGTCGCTAAGAATTATAAACACAAGACAAGAAACTATGGTGCTCTACCCGATTTAGCACACGCTAAACGCAAATGTGTCCATAGAATATAACGCTATAATGCGCTAAATGGCTAGCACACCCCAGTAAAAGGACCCCTATCTTTTCAGTCACAGCTCCTAAAATATGGAACGCGTTACCAGCCTATATATTAAAGAAGAAAAATCACTTAATAAATTTAAAGGAATTTTAAAATGCTGGTTCTATAAGGATGCCTTTGAGACCTGATTTATGCATGACAATTCCATGTTTTTTCTCTTCTTTTTTTTTAGGAATCCCATTGTTTAGACCTTTATGAGATTTCTTCATGCATCTTTCTATCAAAGTCCCATTGCTTTGACTTTTCTTGTCCTCTTTCCTCTACTTATCGTAGCTCTTCCCGCATCCCTTATGTGCACGTTTGTAATGTCTTTGTCCCCATTGTATTTTAAATAATTTGGACCCCTGCTTTTAACTGTAAATCGCTTTGAAGCTATGACATTGCGATTGAATCAAAGTTTTAATAAAACTTGAAACTTGAAGGTAATGATTTGGGCTCCTTAAAATGATGTGACCCTGTCAAAAAATGAATTACCTGGTTGGGAGAGGGATCTTGAACTCATATTATTTGTTCTGTACGGGACAGGCCGAAGGTCTATCAAGTCCAGTATCCTGTTTCCAACAGTTGCCAATCCAGGTCCAAGTAAAACAGATTATGAGGTAGATTTTTCCAAGTCCATTTTAATAGTTTATTGATTTCTTTATTTATTTAATTCGGTTTGCATCACATCCTCCCCAAGAAGCCCAGAGCGGGTTACATGTTAACATACACAATAGCAAGCAAGACACATAACAACTACCAAGGAACAGAAGACTAAGGGTACAGTGAGATGTGTCTAGTTCAGTTGTGCTGGAAAAAATTCCCCCTTCCTCCCGACAAAGTTCATGATGTGTATGGGAATATTATAAAAATGTGTACATAGGCAAATTCATAATGATGGTATAATACATAAAGGATGTATAAAACAAGTGTTATCATAATCAAGAGACGTGGTAAATATGATCATAAAGGCCAGCACATGGAAGAGACTAATCAATCAAATAGGTCGTGAATACCATTACCTAAAGTTGCAGTTCATATGGCGGGTCAAATAAAAAATATATACAGAATGAATGTACATGAGATGTAAGAAAATATTACATAGAGGTGTACAGATGTAAAGTTCATACTGATAACGTACTAATATAAAAATGTCAAAACAATTGACATCAGTGTTAACAGACATAATAAAGATAAAGTCCAGCATTATCTCCCTGTGTCTCAGCTCTAATCCCCTGCTTTGCCACTGACTCTCTCTGTGTGTGACCCTGGGGGGAATCACTTTGTCTCACTAAGTCTGCCACAGTTCCTTTCGTACAATTCTGGTGCAGAAAGGTTTTGCCTAGCCATTCTCGTTGGGGTGGCCATGACCATACACTTGTAATGGCCAGTAGTAGAGCAACATTGGCAGTTGGAAGCCTCTCCTGTTTTTAGAAATTCTTATTTTTCTTTCCTAAACTGGACAGAGGCTCAGACCCCCTTTTGGTGCTGATGGAGGGGGTCACAAGACTGTTCCCTCTAAGCTGAGCAGGAGTCCTCCACCCACAGTCTCACCAATAGAGGGTGCTGTTTTACTGTCACATTTTTCAATTGTGAGGGACAGGCAAGTTCTGCAGGACTCCAGGGAACATACCTGTCCTTAGCGACTGAAAATATTCCACCCCCTAGTGGTAGCAGAGAGGACTGGAACTCGTGTATTTCTCCTATTTGGAGGGTGACCAGGAAAAGGGAAATGGCTATCCAGAAAGGTTCCAGGCCGTAAGAAGCGGGAGAAAGAATTTCCCACTGTCCATCCGGCGCCTGGAGGTTCAGGATGCTGCAGTGTATTTCTGTGCTAGCAGAGAAAGCACAGTGCTGGAATCCTCCCTCAATGCCCATCAAAAACCCTCCTCCAGGGCAAATGGAGGTAGCAGGCCCCTGCATCTAACACCAGGGGGTGCCACCAGCTAAGGAATACCAGACGGAACTAGATTTCAACCATCCTACCTTAGGGTCCCTTTTACAAAGCCGCAGTAGGGAGTCCCTCACGGCAAGCGCTTTCCACCTACAAAGTAAGTTTCAATGGCAATGTTAGCACTTGGCCATTGATTCAAAAAATGGAAAATCAGCCATTTTGCTGTTGCGGTAGAAATGGCCTTAGTGCGTAATGGCACGTTACGACCACCCTATACTGCAGCTTAGTAAAAAGTCCCCTCAAAGAGCAGCATTTCAGTACTCTAGCTTCTAATTGCCTGCTGTCGTACCATGCCACAAGTCAATTTTAAGATCCGCCTATGAGGCTAAAACCCACTTCAACACCCAACAAAAAAATCTATCAAACAACGAAAGTGCAATAAAACGCCATCACTTATCTGAAAAAAGTGCAGAAGCGAAATTACTTCTTATTTTGACTAGAGAATGACATGAGCACCAATTTTTCCCTGTCCCCGCAGGAACTCATTTTCTCGTCCTGTCCCCCTGAGTTCTTTTCCTGTCCCTCCCCCATTCCTGCAAGCTCCGTCCTCATCTGCACAAGCCTCAAACACTTTAAAATCATAAGGGTTCGAGGCTTATGCGGTTAAGGCAGAGCTTACAGGAATGGGACAGGGACAGCATCAAAACGTGCAGGGACGAGATGGGGAACTTGGGTTCCTGTGGAGAAGGGAAAAAATGTGTCCCTATGTCATTCTCTAATTTTGATCAAACCCTGACAATAAAGTTATCTGGATCTGAATCTCCCACTTCTCAGCTCTTATTCCTCACTCCCCTTCCTTTGTTGCCCTTCTTTGCACGCTTTTTCATACACATGTGCATCTCATCTATTAAAGGACCCTTTTCATAAAGGCACTAACATGGCACTAACATGGCACTAACGTGGCACTAACATGGAAAAGAGGTCACTGCAAAGAAAGCACTATAACCTGGGCCTTGCCTCTTTTTTAAAGACTGTTTTTAAAGGGGGGGGGTCTGTCATGGGGGGAGAGTGGGCTTTCTCATGTTTTTATTGGCTTTATAAACTGCCTTTATGAAGAGACTGATCCAGGTAATGCAAAACTGGATAAAGCAGGGTAAACACAGAGCACGTAGTGCCTTCTAGACAGGAAGTGGAAAGCGCTCCCCTGTTCCTGTTTGGCAGATGCCATGTACTAATGGAAAATTAGCACCCAACCTTCAAAACTATAAGAAATACAACCCCCCTCCCTCAAACCCTTATTCAAATAGTGGACTATCGAGTCTGAGCCCAGCCTATTCCTATTCCTATAAAGTTTGGTATAATAGGAAAGAAAAGCCTTCCTTATGGATCCATCTGTGCAATGTTCAACCCCTTCTGAGTCCCGAATGCGCGTGATGGTTGCCCTAGCTTGCCGCATTTTGATAAACCGGGCCAACTGCGATCCTGACTTATTATTATATTCATACATGTTTTCTCGAAGTTTCATTCTGAAAAAATCCATTTCTTCCATCTGCAAAATAGAAAGCTCAGCTCGCACCTCAGGAGTTGCTCATGACTAAAGGGTCCTGGTGTCTCTGATAGGAATTCCCCAGCCGCAACAATTGCTCTCAGAGGGATAAAGAACGCTGCACTGTCAATCGCTTAAGATGCCCCCCCCCCCCCCGAGGGAGTGATCTAGCTGTACATCAGAAGTAACATTAAACTTTCCCCCTAAGTAAATGGAACACACCGCAAAACCCACTATGTCTGCCTTGATAGAGTCATAAAACCCTGTAGAGATTAATGATGGTCATACTACGCCCCTGTAGAGTGTCCTGAAAAGCCAAACAGAGCCCCAGGGAAGTCCAACCCTACCCAAACCGATGGAAAACAAACTGCACCCAGAGTCCCCAACACAAACATCCCCCTTCAAGCCAAACAGGTTAAAAGTACAGACATTCTATAAAATCGTCTAATATTAGAACAAAAGATGAGAGCCAAAGGCAACAGACAACCACACAGTGGCTTTGCTGGCTCACAAATAGCTAGAAAAGCCCACGAACAGCATGCAAAAAAAAAACTCCCAAAAAACAAAACAAAAAAAAATCAAGTGGCAGATCTGACAGGTTTCTTTCCAGATCTCAACACTGTAGTCCATGTCCCGCTCGGCCTAGACGTCACTGCTATCTCAGGAAGGTTCATGCAGCCCAGATCTTGCATCTCCGACCACGCTTCTGCAATGGTGCTCACTCGCTTAGATCTTCCTTTCACAGTCAACCACACTCCAAAGAGAAATAGCCAGCGAAACCTATGTCCACCTGCACGCAAAGCCTGGGTGACTTCTTTAAAGGCCTTGTGTTTCTGTAGCGTAGACCATGCTAGATCCTGAAATACTACCACAGCCAGATCTTGCGAATGAAAAGTCGCCTGCAAAACATGCTCCTTTAAATTGTAGTTGCCAAAGCAAGGATAACATCCTTAGTGCCTGGACCTCTAGTTCGCCCTAGGCTACGAAGTGATCCATCAGCCCACAGCAATTGTTCATAAAACTCCTACACCACCATTTTGCAGTCCTGATAGGTCTCCACCTCAGGTATGCCTTAAAAATGCAGATTACAGCGCCGGGATCGATTTTCAAGACCCTCCGCCTGCGCTTGTTGGTCTTGCAGTTCAGTAGATATACGATCGGTAGATTCTTTAATCCCAGACACCGATGTAGAAAGGGTTTCCACGTGGTCTTCAGAGGTGGAAACTCATGCACCTAACTCACTAACATCAGAGCAGAGTTCTACGCTTTAACATCGATGTGGACCCCAATCATCTCCTCCTTCAATGCTTTAAACCACATCTGTGAGCCTCCTCACCATCCTCCAACTGTCTAGCAGGGATACCCTCATCCTCCGAATCTGAATGAGTCGCCAGCCCTGCCACCATCTTTTTTTTCTCCAGAGGACCTCTAGGCAGGTCTGCAGAGGAATTCTCACCCCCTTCACCATAACCTTACTGACCCTCGACCTCCCAAGAGTCAGAGATGATATGTTCTGGAAGCTTTTAACTCCACAATTCTCATCAGCCCCTACGGAGCTCTCGATTTAGGCAGCCATTCACCGGGATGTAAAAAACTGGCAACTACTCTGACCGGATCTTCTTTCTTTTCCTGCAGCTTATAGAGTTATTGCTAAGGGCAGACACTTTGCTGATTAATGCCCATCTGGAGTTTTTCTCTTTCACCACTGTGCCCAGTTTCTTTGCATCCAGCTTTTTACTGGTCAGAATGGGGATGACCCAGGTGATCATAATCTCTTCATTCTCGAGAATTCTCTTAGGGTTCCAGTGCTTTTCCAGTGCTCTTCCAGTCCAATGATGCTAAAGTGTTTACAAAATTCCCATATGATGTGAGATGTTATTTCATTGCATCTTTCTATATTGAAAATTACTACCCTCAGCACCTTGCAGGTCTCTAAAAATAGAGTAACTGTTCCTAGTAGTTACATATCTGTTTTTCCATTTTCCCACTCCTGTATTTGCTGCGATCCGTATCTCCTGTGATGCATTGTCCTGGGTTGCAACTTTCCAATTTCTTATCCTTTGGTTTCAGTTTCCCTTTCCTTAAATGTGTCTAATTTTGATTGATTTACATTACCCACTCTGTTTCCATATTAACCACCTGTTCTGTTTTCAATGCTGATGGGGGTGATGTTGAAACTCTGCTCAGATAGAGGGAAAATGCTTCAGCCTTTATGCTATACAATTGCCACAGGAGGGCAGCACTGAGCATCTCTGCAGGATAGAGTCTAGACATTGAAGAGAAACCGTTTTAATGTTCTGAATGTCATAAGTATAAAGACACTGAACAGATACATTTTAAAAGTTCTGAATGTGATAAGAATAGACACTGAAGAGATACCTTTTAAATATTCTAAATGTGATAAGTATAATGACACTGAAGAGATACCTTCTAAATATTCTGAATGTGATACATATGCAGACACATACTGAAGAGATACCTTTTAAATGTTCTGAATGTCACATAAAGCAATAAAGAGATACCTTTATGCTAGACTGCCTGCTCTGACCTCCTCAAACTGGCTGTGCAGCTGAAGCTCCTCTACTTTTAAATATAATAATAACGTTATTCTTTTATTCTGCCATAACCAAAAGTTCTAGGTGGTTTACACTAAAAAGAGCTGTACAATCAGCGAAATAAGGCTTCCAACTGGATCTAGTGCTGGGTTTACTCCCTTGCAGGTAAGGACTTGGACTTCTGAGTTCCCCATTGCATTCCCTAAGAAAAGCAAGATTTAGAAAGATATCATAGGTCAATTCTGGGTTTCTGACAGCCTTATCCTTGATGCCTTTGATTTTCAGCACAAAGTTCAGTGGGTAGCCTGGAACTGGGCAACTTGGTAGCCCTGGGTTTGTTTGCTTACCAGCCTTTAGGGAAGACTTGACAGATTCTGCATAGCACAGATTGTTTCAGTAGATTGAGGGCTTGTTTAGCGAAGTCTCAAATGTGACCTTGAATTTTCTACGCCATCCCAAGTTGACTAATCTGATCCAGTCCTGGATTTTATCTTACTGTGTGCAGTATCACTGAATTCGGCTTCCCCAGGCTCTCCTTGATTTCTGTTTTTCTTTTTTTTTCTTTTTTTTTAACTTCTTTATTCATTTTCAAAATTACATTAAGTGTTAAATATATTCATTCACATTAACAATAAGTACATCACTTACAAATAATCATTGGTACATTACTTTAGAAAAGCAATAAAAACTTTTATTTTCATATGAACTGGACTGAAATTATAGACTCTGACTTCTAAATTGTTACCTGAATGAGTTTAAAATGTATAGTGTATTTAGATGCAATAGTAAACCTTGTATTACATGTGTGCATACATAGGGCAACTGATTTGGTATAAACATGTGCATATAAGTAGGATGATGGATTATTGGCATAACCATGCCCGGCATTAATAACTCTGTAACACCACCACAGAGCTCTGTGTATTTCAGTGTAAAGCCCATGCATTGTAACACCTCACAACTTCTTATGGTAACATCTCTACAGAAGCTAATGTATCATAACACCTTTACAGAAGCTTATGTAGTGTGGCGCCTTTGAAGAGGCTCATGTAGACCTTTCTGAATTGACTCCACTGTCATTAGTTGCGGTATAGAAGCTCTCAATAATCATCATCATAAAATACTGTTACCAGGAAAATTAACATCATTCTTTGTAAGAGTATCTGTGTGTGTTATGCAGTTATTTCATTATACTATGAATGCTGATTTGTAACTCATTCTGGTTTCTTTTGGGAGGATGCCCCTCAGGGTTGTGGGGATCCGGCGGGTTGGAGGCAGCTCAAGCCGAGTGGCTCTCATCTTCTTTTTCTGCCCTCCTGCTAAAAAGAACTTACTGCATGCGCACTAGGAAGAAACCGATCCTCCTGCTAATTTGTTCTTGCCCATTCCAGCTTTTAAATGGTAATACAGTCTCTTGTTTTCTACAATGCACCCAGCCATAGCAGCTTAGTTACTCAGCGAGTATCCACCCACTGGCGCCCTATTGCATCATTCTGTCCATTCAAACCGGAAAGGTACCGCCTCTTTCCTTAGAGAGGAACCAGATTGGCTATCTCCCATTCTTTAAAGAGGTAACTAGCCCACCTAATAAGGTAGGTTGAGCTCTTGCTACTTAGCTTTCCTTATCCTTTTGAACTGATTAAAGGGGAGAAGGTGGGCGTGGATGGAGGCATCTTTAAATTGGTGGGACCCTGAGGGATTAGTTGCCGTAGTATATCCTGGTTAGAACTGATCACAGTCAGCAGATTAGCGTGGTTTAAAAATACAAAAAAAAAAACTCCCAAGAGTCAGAGATTGCTATGCGCTGGAGACTTTTAACTCCACAATTCTCATCAGCCCCTACGGAGCTCTCGATTTAGGCAGCCATTCACCGGGATGTAAAAATCTGGCAACTACTCTGACCGGATCTTCTTTCTTTTCCTGCAGCTTATAGAGTTATTGCTAAGGGCAGACACTTTGCTAATTAATGCCCATCTGGAGTTTTTCTCTTTCACCACTGTCCCCAGTTTATTTACATCCAGCTTTTTACTGGTCAGAATGAGGATGACCCAGGTGATCATAATCTCTTCATTCTCGAGTATTCTCTTAGGGTTGTGGGTCCCCCAGTGCTCTTCCAGTCCAATGATGCTAAAGTGTTTACAAAGTTCCCATATGATGTGAGATGTTATTTCATTGCATCGTTCTACATTGAAAATTACTACCCTCAGCACCTTGCAGGTCTCTAAAAATAGAGTAACTGTTCCTAGTAGTTACATATCTGTTTTTCCATTTTCCCACTCCTGTATTTGCTGCAATCCGTATCTCCCGTGATGCATTGTCCTCTGTTGCAACTTTCCAATTTCTTATCCTTTGGTTTCAGTTTCCCTTTCTTTAAATGTGTCTAATTTTGATTGATTTACATTACCCACTCTGTTTCCATATTAACCACCTGTTCTGTTTTCAATGCTGATGGGGGTGATGTTGAAACTCTGCTCAGATAGAGAGAAAATGCTTCAGCCTTTATGCTATACATTTGCCACAGGAGGGCAGCACTGAGCATTTCTGCAGTATAGACACTGAAGAGAAACCGTTTAAATGTTCTGAATGTCATAAGTATAAAGACACTGAACAGATACATTTTAAAAGTTCTGAATGTGATAAGCATAAAAACAATTAAAAGATACCTTATAAATGTTCTAAATGTGATAAGAATAGACACTGAAGAGATACCTTTTAAATATTCTAAATGTGATAAGTATAATGACACTGAAGAGATACCTTCTAAATGTTCTGAATGTGATACATATGCAGACACATACTGAAGAGATACCTTTTAAATGTTCTGAATGTCACATAAAAACAATAAAGAGATACGATTTAAATGTTCTAAATGTGATATGTATAAAGACACTGAAGAGATACCTTCTAAATTTTCTAATGTGATATGCATAAAAACAATGAAGAGATACATTTTAAATGTTCTGAATGTGATAAGCATAAAAACAATGAAAAGATACCTTCTAAATGTTCTGAATGTCACATAAAGCAATAAAGAGATACCTTTATGCTAGACTGCCTGCTCTGCCCTCCTCAAACTGGCTGTGCAGCTGAAGCTCCTCTACTTTTAAATATAATAATAACGTTATTCTTTTATTCTGCCATAACCAAAAGTTCTAGGTGGTTTACACTAAAAAGAGCTGTACAATCAGCGAAATAAGGCTTCCAACTGGATCTAGTGCTGGGTTTACTCCCTTGCAGGTAAGGACTTGGACTTCTGAGTTCCCCATTGCATTCCCTAAGAAAAGCAAGATTTAGAAAGGAGATCATAGGTCAATTCTGGGTTTCTGACAGCCTTATCCTTGATGCCTTTGATTTTCAGCACAAAGTTCAGTGGGTAGCCTGGAACTGGGCAACTTGGTAGCCCTGGGTTTGTTTGCTTACCAGCCTTTAGGGAAAGACTTGACAGATTCTGCATAGCACAGACTTGTTTCAGTAGATTGAGGGCTTGTCTAGCGAAATCTCAAATGTGACCTTGAATTTTCTACGCCATCCCAAGTTGACTAATCTGATCCAGTCCTGGATTTTATCTTACTGTGTGCAGTATCACTGAATTGGGCTTCACCAGGCTCTCCTTGATTTCTTTTTTTCTTTTTTTTTTCTTTTTTTTTTAACTTCTTTATTCATTTTCAAAATTACATTAAGTGTTAAATATATTCATTCACATTAACAATAAGTACATCACTTACAAATAATCATTGGTACATTACTTTAGAAAAGCAATAAAAACTTTTATTTTCATATGAACTGGACTGAAATTATAAACTCTGATTTCTAAATTGTTACCTGAATGAGTTTAAAATGTATAGTGTATTTAGATGCAATAGTAAACCTTGTATTACATGTGTGCATACATAGGGCAACTGATTTGGTATAAACATGTGCATATAAGTAGGATGATGGATTATTGGCATAACCATGCCCGGCATTAATAACTCTGTAACACCACCACAGAGCTCTGTGTATTTCAGTATAAAGCCCATGCATTGTAACACCTCACAACTTCTTATGGTAACATATCTACAGAAGCTAATGTATCATAACACCTTTACAGAAGCTTATGTAGTGTGGCGCCTTTGAAGAGGCTCATGTAGACCTTTCTGAATTGACTCCACTGTCATTAGTTGCGGTATAGAAGCTCTCAATAATCATCATCATAAAATACTGTTACCAGGAAAATTAACATCATTCTTTGTAAGAGTATCTGTGTGTGTTATGCAGTTATTTCATTATACTATGAATGCTGATTTGTAACTCATTCTGGTTTCTTTTGGGAGGATGCCCCTCAGGGTTGTGGGGATCCGGCGGGTTGGAGGTAGCTCAAGCTGAGTGGCTCTCATCTTCTTTTTCTGCCCTCCTGCTAAAAAGAACTTACTGCATGCGCACTAGGAAGAAACCGATCCTCCTGCTAATTTGTTCTTGCCCATTCCAGCTTTTAAATGGTAATACAGTCTCTTGTTTTCTACAATGCTCCCAGCCATAGCAGCTTAGTTACTCAGCGAGTATCCACCCACTGGCGCCCTATTGCATCATTCTGTCCATTCAAACCGGAAAGGTACCGCCTCTTTCCTTAGAGAGGAACCAGATTGGCTATCTGCCATTCTTTAAAGAGGTAACTAGCCCACCTAATAAGGTAGGTTGAGCTCTTGCTACTTAGCTTTCTTTATCCTTTTGAACTGATTAAAGGGGAGAAGGTGGGCGTGGATGTCAGCATCTTTAAATTGGTGGGACCCTGAGGGATTAGTTGCCATAGTATATCCTGGTTAGAACTGATCACAGTCAGCAGATTAGCGTGGTTTAAAAATACAAAAAAAAACTCCCAAGAGTCAGAGATTGCTATGCGCTGGAGGCTTTTAACTCCACAATTCTCATCAGCCCCTAAGGAGCTCTCGATTTAGGCAGCCATTCACCGGGATGTAAAAATCTGGCAACTACTCTGACCGGATCTTCTTTCTTTTCCTGCAGCTTATAGAGTTATTGCTATGGGCAGACACTTTGCTGATTTATGCCCATCTGGAGTTTTTCTCTTTCACCACTGTCCCCAGTCTCTTTGCATCCAGCTTTTTACTGGTCAGAATGGGGATGACCCAAGTGATCATAATCTCTTCATTCTCGAGAATTCTCTTAGGGTTGTGGGTCCCCCAGTGCTCTTCCAATCCAATGATGCTAAAGTGTTTACAAAGTTCCCATATGATGTGAGATGTTATTTCATTGCATCTTTCTACATTGAAAATTACTACCCTCAGCACCTTGCAGGTCTCTAAAAATAGAGTAACTGTTCCTAGTAGTTACATATCTGTTTTTCCATTTTCCCACTCCTGTATTTGCTGCAATCCGTATCTCCCGTGATGCATTGTCCTGGTTTGCAACTTTCCAATTTCTTATCCTTTGGTTTCAGTTTCCCTTTCCTTAAATGTGTCTAATTTTGATTGATTTACATTACCCACTCTGTTTCCATATTAACCACCTGTTCTGTTTTCAATGCTGATGGGGGTATGTTGAAACTCTGCTCAGATAGAGAGAAAATGCTTCAGCCTTTATGCTATACATTTGCCACAGGAGGGCAGCACTGAGCATCTCTGCAGTATAGACATTGAAGAGAAACCGTTTTAATGTTCTGAATGTCATAAGTATAAAGACACTGAACAGATACAATTTAAAAGTTCTGAATGTGATAAGCATAAAAACAATTAAAAGATACCTTCTAAATGTTCTAAATGTGATAAGAATAGATACTGAAGAGTTACCTTTTAAATATTCTAAATGTGATAAGTATAATGGCACTGAAGAGATACCTTCTAAATGCTCTGAATGTGATACATATGCAGACACATACTGAAGAGATACCTTTTAAATGTTCTGAATGTCACATAAAAACAATAAAGAGATACAATTTAAATTATCTAAATGTGATACGTATAAAGACACTGAAGAGATACCGTCTAAATTTTCTAAATGTGATAAGCATAAAAACAATGAAGAGATACATTTTAAATGTTCTGAATGTGATAAGCATAAAAACAATGAAAAGATACCTTCTAAATGTTCTGAATGTCACATAAAGCAATAAAGAGATACCTTTATACTAGACTGCCTGCTCTGCCCTCCTCAAACTGGCTGTGCAGCTGAAGCTCCTCTACTTTTAAATATAATAATAACTTTATTCTTTTATTCTGCCATAACCAAAAGTTCTAGGTGGTTTACACTAAAAAGAGCTGTACAATCAGCGAAATAAGGCTTCCAACTGGATCTAGTGCTGGGTTTACTCCCTTGCAGGTAAGGACTTGGACTTCTGAGTTCCCCATTGCATTCCCTAAGAAAAGCAAGATTTAGAAAGGAGATCATAGGTCAATTCTGGGTTTCTGACAGCCTTATCCTTGATGCCTTTGATTTTCAGCACAAAGTTCAGTGGGTAGCCTGGAACTGGGCAACTTGGTAGCCCTGGGTTTGTTTGCTTACCAGCCTTTAGGGAAGACTTGACAGATTCTGCATAGCACAGACTGTTTCAGTAGATTGAGGGCTTGTCTAGCGAGTCTCAAATGTGACCTTGAATTTTCTACGCCATCCCAAGTTGACTAATCTGATCCAGTCCTGGATTTTATCTTACTGTGTGCAGTATCACTGAATTGGGCTTCCCCAGGCTCTCCTTGATTTCTGTTTTTCTTTTTTTTTTTTTCTTTTTTTTTAACTTCTTTATTCATTTTCAAAATTACATTAAGTGTTAAATATATTCATTCACATTAACAATAAGTACATCACTTACAAATAATCATTGGTACATTACTTTAGAAAAGCAATAAAAACTTTTATTTTCATATGAACTGGACTGAAATTATAGACTCTGACTTCTAAATTGTTACCTGAATGAGTTTAAAATGTATAGTGTATTTAGATGCAATAGTAAACCTTGTATTACATGTGTGCATACATAGGGCAACTGATTTGGTATAAACATGTGCATATAAGTAGGATGATGGATTATTGGCATAACCATGCCCGGCATTAATAACTCTGTAACACCACCACAGAGCTCTGTGTATTTCAGTGTAAAGCCCATGCATTGTAACACCTCACAACTTCTTATGGTAACATCTCTACAGAAGCTAATGTATCATAACACCTTCACAGAAGCTTATGTAGTGTGGCGCCTTTGAAGAGGCTCATGTAGACCTTTCTGAATTGACTCCACTGTCATTAGTTGCGGTATAGAAGCTCTCAATAATCATCATCATAAAATACTGTTACCAGGAAAATTAACATCATTCTTTGTAAGAGTATCTGTGTGTGTTATGCAGTTATTTCATTATACTATGAATGCTGATTTGTAACTCATTCTGGTTTCTTTTGGGAGGATGCCCCTCAGGGTTGTGGGGATCAGGCGGGTTGGAGACAGCTCAAGCCGAGTGGCTCTCATCTTCTTTTTCTGCCCTCCTGCTAAAAAGAACTTACTGCATGCGCACTAGGAAGAAACCGATCCTCCTGCTAATTTGTTCTTGCCCATTCCAGCTTTTAAATGGTAATACAGTCTCTTGTTTTCTACAATGCTCCCAGCCATAGCAGCTTAGTTACTCAGCGAGTATCCACCCACTGGCGCCCTATTGCATCATTCTGTCCATTCAAACCGGAAAGGTACCGCCTCTTTCCTTAGAGAGGAACCAGATTGGCTATCTGCCATTCTTTAAAGAGGTAACTAGCCCACCTAATAAGGTAGGTTGAGCTCTTGCTACTTAGCTTTCTTTATCCTTTTGAACTGATTAAAGGGGAGAAGGTGGGCGTGGATGTCAGCATCTTTAAATTGGTGGGACCCTGAGGGATTAGTTGCCATAGTATATCCTGGTTAGAACTGATCACAGTCAGCAGATTAGCGTGGTTTAAAAATACAAAAAAAAAACTCCCAAGAGTCAGAGATTGCTATGCGCTGGAGGCTTTTAACTCCACAATTCTCATCAGCCCCTAAGGAGCTCTCGATTTAGGCAGCCATTCACCGGGATGTAAAAATCTGGCAACTACTCTGACCGGATCTTCTTTCTTTTCCTGCAGCTTATAGAGTTATTGCTATGGGCAGACACTTTGCTGATTTATGCCCATCTGGAGTTTTTCTCTTTCACCACTGTCCCCAGTTTCTTTGCATCCAGCTTTTTACTGGTCAGAATGGGGATGACCCAGGTGATCATAATCTCTTCATTCTCGAGAATTCTCTTAGGGTTGTGGGTCCCCCAGTGCTCTTCCAATCCAATGATGCTAAAGTGTTTACAAAGTTCCCATATGATGTGAGATGTTATTTCATTGCATCTTTCTACATTGAAAATTACTACCCTCAGCACCTTGCAGGTCTCTAAAAATAGAGTAACTGTTCCTAGTAGTTACATATCTGTTTTTCCATTTTCCCACTCCTGTATTTGCTGCAATCCGTATCTCCCGTGATGCATTGTCCTGGTTTGCAACTTTCCAATTTCTTATCCTTTGGTTTCAGTTTCCCTTTCCTTAAATGTGTCTAATTTTGATTGATTTACATTACCCACTCTGTTTCCATATTAACCACCTGTTCTGTTTTCAATGCTGATGGGGGTATGTTGAAACTCTGCTCAGATAGAGAGAAAATGCTTCAGCCTTTATGCTATACATTTGCCACAGGAGGGCAGCACTGAGCATCTCTGCAGTATAGACACTTGAAGAGAAACCGTTTTAATGTTCTGAATGTCATAAGTATAAAGACACTGAACAGATACAATTTAAAAGTTCTGAATGTGATAAGCATAAAAACAATTAAAAGATACCTTCTAAATGTTCTAAATGTGATAAGAATAGATACTGAAGAGTTACCTTTTAAATATTCTAAATGTGATAAGTATAATGGCACTGAAGAGATACCTTCTAAATGCTCTGAATGTGATACATATGCAGACACATACTGAAGAGATACCTTTTAAATGTTCTGAATGTCACATAAAAACAATAAAGAGATACAATTTAAATTATCTAAATGTGATACGTATAAAGACACTGAAGAGATACCGTCTAAATTTTCTAAATGTGATAAGCATAAAAACAATGAAGAGATACATTTTAAATGTTCTGAATGTGATAAGCATAAAAACAATGAAAAGATACCTTCTAAATGTTCTGAATGTCACATAAAGCAATAAAGAGATACCTTTATACTAGACTGCCTGCTCTGCCCTCCTCAAACTGGCTGTGCAGCTGAAGCTCCTCTACTTTTAAATATAATAATAACTTTATTCTTTTATTCTGCCATAACCAAAAGTTCTAGGTGGTTTACACTAAAAAGAGCTGTACAATCAGCGAAATAAGGCTTCCAACTGGATCTAGTGCTGGGTTTACTCCCTTGCAGGTAAGGACTTGGACTTCTGAGTTCCCCATTGCATTCCCTAAGAAAAGCAAGATTTAGAAAGGAGATCATAGGTCAATTCTGGGTTTCTGACAGCCTTATCCTTGATGCCTTTGATTTTCAGCACAAAGTTCAGTGGGTAGCCTGGAACTGGGCAACTTGGTAGCCCTGGGTTTGTTTGCTTACCAGCCTTTAGGGAAGACTTGACAGATTCTGCATAGCACAGACTGTTTCAGTAGATTGAGGGCTTGTCTAGCGAGTCTCAAATGTGACCTTGAATTTTCTACGCCATCCCAAGTTGACTAATCTGATCCAGTCCTGGATTTTATCTTACTGTGTGCAGTATCACTGAATTGGGCTTCCCCAGGCTCTCCTTGATTTCTGTTTTTCTTTTTTTTTTTTCTTTTTTTTTAACTTCTTTATTCATTTTCAAAATTACATTAAGTGTTAAATATATTCATTCACATTAACAATAAGTACATCACTTACAAATAATCATTGGTACATTACTTTAGAAAAGCAATAAAAACTTTTATTTTCATATGAACTGGACTGAAATTATAGACTCTGACTTCTAAATTGTTACCTGAATGAGTTTAAAATGTATAGTGTATTTAGATGCAATAGTAAACCTTGTATTACATGTGTGCATACATAGGGCAACTGATTTGGTATAAACATGTGCATATAAGTAGGATGATGGATTATTGGCATAACCATGCCCGGCATTAATAACTCTGTAACACCACCACAGAGCTCTGTGTATTTCAGTGTAAAGCCCATGCATTGTAACACCTCACAACTTCTTATGGTAACATCTCTACAGAAGCTAATGTATCATAACACCTTCACAGAAGCTTATGTAGTGTGGCGCCTTTGAAGAGGCTCATGTAGACCTTTCTGAATTGACTCCACTGTCATTAGTTGTGGTATAGAAGCTCTCAATAATCATCATCATAAAATACTGTTACCAGGAAAATTAACATCATTCTTTGTAAGAGTATCTGTGTGTGTTATGCAGTTATTTCATTATACTATGAATGCTGATTTGTAACTCATTCTGGTTTCTTTTGGGAGGATGCCCCTCAGGGTTGTGGGGATCAGGCGGGTTGGAGACAGCTCAAGCTGAGTGGCTCTCATCTTCTTTTTCTGCCCTCCTGCTAAAAAGAACTTACTGCATGCGCACTAGGAAGAAACCGATCCTCCTGCTAATTTGTTCTTGCCCATTCCAGCTTTTAAATGGTAATACAGTCTCTTGTTTTCTACAATGCTCCCAGCCATAGCAGCTTAGTTACTCAGCGAGTATCCACCCACTGGCGCCCTATTGCATCATTCTGTCCATTCAAACCGGAAAGGTACCGCCTCTTTCCTTAGAGAGGAACCAGATTGGCTATCTGCCATTCTTTAAAGAGGTAACTAGCCCACCTAATAAGGTAGGTTGAGCTCTTGCTACTTAGCTTTCTTTATCCTTTTGAACTGATTAAAGGGGAGAAGGTGGGCGTGGATGTCAGCATCTTTAAATTGGTGGGACCCTGAGGGATTAGTTGCCATAGTATATCCTGGTTAGAACTGATCACAGTCAGCAGATTAGCGTGGTTTAAAAATACAAAAAAAAACTCCCAAGAGTCAGAGATTGCTATGCGCTGGAGGCTTTTAACTCCACAATTCTCATCAGCCCCTAAGGAGCTCTCGATTTAGGCAGCCATTCACCGGGATGTAAAAATCTGGCAACTACTCTGACCGGATCTTCTTTCTTTTCCTGCAGCTTATAGAGTTATTGCTATGGGCAGACACTTTGCTGATTTATGCCCATCTGGAGTTTTTCTCTTTCACCACTGTCCCCAGTTTCTTTGCATCCAGCTTTTTACTGGTCAGAATGGGGATGACCCAGGTGATCATAATCTCTTCATTCTCGAGAATTCTCTTAGGGTTGTGGGTCCCCCAGTGCTCTTCCAATCCAATGATGCTAAAGTGTTTACAAAGTTCCCATATGATGTGAGATGTTATTTCATTGCATCTTTCTACATTGAAAATTACTACCCTCAGCACCTTGCAGGTCTCTAAAAATAGAGTAACTGTTCCTAGTAGTTACATATCTGTTTTTCCATTTTCCCACTCCTGTATTTGCTGCAATCCGTATCTCCCGTGATGCATTGTCCTGGTTTGCAACTTTCCAATTTCTTATCCTTTGGTTTCAGTTTCCCTTTCCTTAAATGTGTCTAATTTTGATTGATTTACATTACCCACTCTGTTTCCATATTAACCACCTGTTCTGTTTTCAATGCTGATGGGGGTATGTTGAAACTCTGCTCAGATAGAGAGAAAATGCTTCAGCCTTTATGCTATACATTTGCCACAGGAGGGCAGCACTGAGCATCTCTGCAGTATAGACATTGAAGAGAAACCGTTTTAATGTTCTGAATGTCATAAGTATAAAGACACTGAACAGATACAATTTAAAAGTTCTGAATGTGATAAGCATAAAAACAATTAAAAGATACCTTCTAAATGTTCTAAATGTGATAAGAATAGATACTGAAGAGTTACCTTTTAAATATTCTAAATGTGATAAGTATAATGGCACTGAAGAGATACCTTCTAAATGCTCTGAATGTGATACATATGCAGACACATACTGAAGAGATACCTTTTAAATGTTCTGAATGTCACATAAAAACAATAAAGAGATACAATTTAAATTATCTAAATGTGATACGTATAAAGACACTGAAGAGATACCGTCTAAATTTTCTAAATGTGATAAGCATAAAAACAATGAAGAGATACATTTTAAATGTTCTGAATGTGATAAGCATAAAAACAATGAAAAGATACCTTCTAAATGTTCTGAATGTCACATAAAGCAATAAAGAGATACCTTTATACTAGACTGCCTGCTCTGCCCTCCTCAAACTGGCTGTGCAGCTGAAGCTCCTCTACTTTTAAATATAATAATAACTTTATTCTTTTATTCTGCCATAACCAAAAGTTCTAGGTGGTTTACACTAAAAAGAGCTGTACAATCAGCGAAATAAGGCTTCCAACTGGATCTAGTGCTGGGTTTACTCCCTTGCAGGTAAGGACTTGGACTTCTGAGTTCCCCATTGCATTCCCTAAGAAAAGCAAGATTTAGAAAGGAGATCATAGGTCAATTCTGGGTTTCTGACAGCCTTATCCTTGATGCCTTTGATTTTCAGCACAAAGTTCAGTGGGTAGCCTGGAACTGGGCAACTTGGTAGCCCTGGGTTTGTTTGCTTACCAGCCTTTAGGGAAGACTTGACAGATTCTGCATAGCACAGACTGTTTCAGTAGATTGAGGGCTTGTCTAGCGAGTCTCAAATGTGACCTTGAATTTTCTACGCCATCCCAAGTTGACTAATCTGATCCAGTCCTGGATTTTATCTTACTGTGTGCAGTATCACTGAATTGGGCTTCCCCAGGCTCTCCTTGATTTCTGTTTTTCTTTTTTTTTTTTTCTTTTTTTTTAACTTCTTTATTCATTTTCAAAATTACATTAAGTGTTAAATATATTCATTCACATTAACAATAAGTACATCACTTACAAATAATCATTGGTACATTACTTTAGAAAAGCAATAAAAACTTTTATTTTCATATGAACTGGACTGAAATTATAGACTCTGACTTCTAAATTGTTACCTGAATGAGTTTAAAATGTATAGTGTATTTAGATGCAATAGTAAACCTTGTATTACATGTGTGCATACATAGGGCAACTGATTTGGTATAAACATGTGCATATAAGTAGGATGATGGATTATTGGCATAACCATGCCCGGCATTAATAACTCTGTAACACCACCACAGAGCTCTGTGTATTTCAGTGTAAAGCCCATGCATTGTAACACCTCACAACTTCTTATGGTAACATCTCTACAGAAGCTAATGTATCATAACACCTTCACAGAAGCTTATGTAGTGTGGCGCCTTTGAAGAGGCTCATGTAGACCTTTCTGAATTGACTCCACTGTCATTAGTTGCGGTATAGAAGCTCTCAATAATCATCATCATAAAATACTGTTACCAGGAAAATTAACATCATTCTTTGTAAGAGTATCTGTGTGTGTTATGCAGTTATTTCATTATACTATGAATGCTGATTTGTAACTCATTCTGGTTTCTTTTGGGAGGATGCCCCTCAGGGTTGTGGGGATCAGGCGGGTTGGAGACAGCTCAAGCCGAGTGGCTCTCATCTTCTTTTTCTGCCCTCCTGCTAAAAAGAACTTACTGCATGCGCACTAGGAAGAAACCGATCCTCCTGCTAATTTGTTCTTGCCCATTCCAGCTTTTAAATGGTAATACAGTCTCTTGTTTTCTACAATGCTCCCAGCCATAGCAGCTTAGTTACTCAGCGAGTATCCACCCACTGGCGCCCTATTGCATCATTCTGTCCATTCAAACCGGAAAGGTACCGCCTCTTTCCTTAGAGAGGAACCAGATTGGCTATCTGCCATTCTTTAAAGAGGTAACTAGCCCACCTAATAAGGTAGGTTGAGCTCTTGCTACTTAGCTTTCTTTATCCTTTTGAACTGATTAAAGGGGAGAAGGTGGGCGTGGATGTCAGCATCTTTAAATTGGTGGGACCCTGAGGGATTAGTTGCCATAGTATATCCTGGTTAGAACTGATCACAGTCAGCAGATTAGCGTGGTTTAAAAATACAAAAAAAAACTCCCAAGAGTCAGAGATTGCTATGCGCTGGAGGCTTTTAACTCCACAATTCTCATCAGCCCCTAAGGAGCTCTCGATTTAGGCAGCCATTCACCGGGATGTAAAAATCTGGCAACTACTCTGACCGGATCTTCTTTCTTTTCCTGCAGCTTATAGAGTTATTGCTATGGGCAGACACTTTGCTGATTTATGCCCATCTGGAGTTTTTCTCTTTCACCACTGTCCCCAGTTTCTTTGCATCCAGCTTTTTACTGGTCAGAATGGGGATGACCCAGGTGATCATAATCTCTTCATTCTCGAGAATTCTCTTAGGGTTGTGGGTCCCCCAGTGCTCTTCCAATCCAATGATGCTAAAGTGTTTACAAAGTTCCCATATGATGTGAGATGATATTTCATTGCATCTTTCTACATTGAAAATTACTACCCTCAGCACCTTGCAGGTCTCTAAAAATAGAGTAACTGTTCCTAGTAGTTACATATCTGTTTTTCCATTTTCCCACTCCTGTATTTGCTGCAATCCGTATCTCCCGTGATGCATTGTCCTGGATTGCAACTTTCCAATTTCTTATCCTTTGGTTTCAGTTTCCCTTTCCTTAAATGTGTCTAATTTTGATTGATTTACATTACCCACTCTGTTTCCATATTAACCACCTGTTCTGTTTTCAATGCTGATGGGGGTATGTTGAAACTCTGCTCAGATAGAGAGAAAATGCTTCAGCCTTTATGCTATACATTTGCCACAGGAGGGCAGCACTGAGCATCTCTGCAGTATAGACATTGAAGAGAAACCGTTTTAATGTTCTGAATGTCATAAGTATAAAGACACTGAACAGATACAATTTAAAAGTTCTGAATGTGATAAGCATAAAAACAATTAAAAGATACCTTCTAAATGTTCTGAATGTCACATAAAGCAATAAAGAGATACCTTTATGCTAGACTGCCTGCTCTGCCCTCCTCAAACTGGCTGTGCAGCTGAAGCTCCTCTACTTTTAAATATAATAATAACTTTATTCTTTTATTCTGCCATAACCAAAAGTTCTAGGTGGTTTACACTAAAAAGAGCTGTACAATCAGCGAAATAAGGCTTCCAACTGGATCTAGTGCTGGGTTTACTCCCTTGCAGGTAAGGACTTGGACTTCTGAGTTCCCCATTGCATTCCCTAAGAAAAGCAAGATTTAGAAAGGAGATCATAGGTCAATTCTGGGTTTCTGACAGCCTTATCCTTGATGCCTTTGATTTTCAGCACAAAGTTCAGTGGGTAGCCTGGAACTGGGCAACTTGGTAGCCCTGGGTTTGTTTGCTTACCAGCCTTTAGGGAAGACTTGACAGATTCTGCATAGCACAGACTGTTTCAGTAGATTGAGGGCTTGTCTAGCGAGTCTCAAATGTGACCTTGAATTTTCTACGCCATCCCAAGTTGACTAATCTGATCCAGTCCTGGATTTTATCTTACTGTGTGCAGTATCACTGAATTGGGCTTCCCCAGGCTCTCCTTGATTTCTGTTTTTCTTTTTTTTTTTTTCTTTTTTTTTAACTTCTTTATTCATTTTCAAAATTACATTAAGTGTTAAATATATTCATTCACATTAACAATAAGTACATCACTTACAAATAATCATTGGTACATTACTTTAGAAAAGCAATAAAAACTTTTATTTTCATATGAACTGGACTGAAATTATAGACTCTGACTTCTAAATTGTTACCTGAATGAGTTTAAAATGTATAGTGTATTTAGATGCAATAGTAAACCTTGTATTACATGTGTGCATACATAGGGCAACTGATTTGGTATAAACATGTGCATATAAGTAGGATGATGGATTATTGGCATAACCATGCCCGGCATTAATAACTCTGTAACACCACCACAGAGCTCTGTGTATTTCAGTGTAAAGCCCATGCATTGTAACACCTCACAACTTCTTATGGTAACATCTCTACAGAAGCTAATGTATCATAACACCTTCACAGAAGCTTATGTAGTGTGGCGCCTTTGAAGAGGCTCATGTAGACCTTTCTGAATTGACTCCACTGTCATTAGTTGCGGTATAGAAGCTCTCAATAATCATCATCATAAAATACTGTTACCAGGAAAATTAACATCATTCTTTGTAAGAGTATCTGTGTGTGTTATGCAGTTATTTCATTATACTATGAATGCTGATTTGTAACTCATTCTGGTTTCTTTTGGGAGGATGCCCCTCAGGGTTGTGGGGATCAGGCGGGTTGGAGACAGCTCAAGCCGAGTGGCTCTCATCTTCTTTTTCTGCCCTCCTGCTAAAAAGAACTTACTGCATGCGCACTAGGAAGAAACCGATCCTCCTGCTAATTTGTTCTTGCCCATTCCAGCTTTTAAATGGTAATACAGTCTCTTGTTTTCTACAATGCTCCCAGCCATAGCAGCTTAGTTACTCAGCGAGTATCCACCCACTGGCGCCCTATTGCATCATTCTGTCCATTCAAACCGGAAAGGTACCGCCTCTTTCCTTAGAGAGGAACCAGATTGGCTATCTGCCATTCTTTAAAGAGGTAACTAGCCCACCTAATAAGGTAGGTTGAGCTCTTGCTACTTAGCTTTCTTTATCCTTTTGAACTGATTAAAGGGGAGAAGGTGGGCGTGGATGTCAGCATCTTTAAATTGGTGGGACCCTGAGGGATTAGTTGCCATAGTATATCCTGGTTAGAACTGATCACAGTCAGCAGATTAGCGTGGTTTAAAAATACAAAAAAAAACTCCCAAGAGTCAGAGATTGCTATGCGCTGGAGGCTTTTAACTCCACAATTCTCATCAGCCCCTAAGGAGCTCTCGATTTAGGCAGCCATTCACCGGGATGTAAAAATCTGGCAACTACTCTGACCGGATCTTCTTTCTTTTCCTGCAGCTTATAGAGTTATTGCTATGGGCAGACACTTTGCTGATTTATGCCCATCTGGAGTTTTTCTCTTTCACCACTGTCCCCAGTTTCTTTGCATCCAGCTTTTTACTGGTCAGAATGGGGATGACCCAGGTGATCATAATCTCTTCATTCTCGAGAATTCTCTTAGGGTTGTGGGTCCCCCAGTGCTCTTCCAATCCAATGATGCTAAAGTGTTTACAAAGTTCCCATATGATGTGAGATGTTATTTCATTGCATCTTTCTACATTGAAAATTACTACCCTCAGCACCTTGCAGGTCTCTAAAAATAGAGTAACTGTTCCTAGTAGTTACATATCTGTTTTTCCATTTTCCCACTCCTGTATTTGCTGCAATCCGTATCTCCCGTGATGCATTGTCCTGGTTTGCAACTTTCCAATTTCTTATCCTTTGGTTTCAGTTTCCCTTTCCTTAAATGTGTCTAATTTTGATTGATTTACATTACCCACTCTGTTTCCATATTAACCACCTGTTCTGTTTTCAATGCTGATGGGGGTATGTTGAAACTCTGCTCAGATAGAGAGAAAATGCTTCAGCCTTTATGCTATACATTTGCCACAGGAGGGCAGCACTGAGCATCTCTGCAGTATAGACATTGAAGAGAAACCGTTTTAATGTTCTGAATGTCATAAGTATAAAGACACTGAACAGATACAATTTAAAAGTTCTGAATGTGATAAGCATAAAAACAATTAAAAGATACCTTCTAAATGTTCTAAATGTGATAAGAATAGATACTGAAGAGTTACCTTTTAAATATTCTAAATGTGATAAGTATAATGGCACTGAAGAGATACCTTCTAAATGCTCTGAATGTGATACATATGCAGACACATACTGAAGAGATACCTTTTAAATGTTCTGAATGTCACATAAAAACAATAAAGAGATACAATTTAAATTATCTAAATGTGATACGTATAAAGACACTGAAGAGATACCGTCTAAATTTTCTAAATGTGATAAGCATAAAAACAATGAAGAGATACATTTTAAATGTTCTGAATGTGATAAGCATAAAAACAATGAAAAGATACCTTCTAAATGTTCTGAATGTCACATAAAGCAATAAAGAGATACCTTTATACTAGACTGCCTGCTCTGCCCTCCTCAAACTGGCTGTGCAGCTGAAGCTCCTCTACTTTTAAATATAATAATAACTTTATTCTTTTATTCTGCCATAACCAAAAGTTCTAGGTGGTTTACACTAAAAAGAGCTGTACAATCAGCGAAATAAGGCTTCCAACTGGATCTAGTGCTGGGTTTACTCCCTTGCAGGTAAGGACTTGGACTTCTGAGTTCCCCATTGCATTCCCTAAGAAAAGCAAGATTTAGAAAGGAGATCATAGGTCAATTCTGGGTTTCTGACAGCCTTATCCTTGATGCCTTTGATTTTCAGCACAAAGTTCAGTGGGTAGCCTGGAACTGGGCAACTTGGTAGCCCTGGGTTTGTTTGCTTACCAGCCTTTAGGGAAGACTTGACAGATTCTGCATAGCACAGACTGTTTCAGTAGATTGAGGGCTTGTCTAGCGAGTCTCAAATGTGACCTTGAATTTTCTACGCCATCCCAAGTTGACTAATCTGATCCAGTCCTGGATTTTATCTTACTGTGTGCATGTATCACTGAATTGGGCTTCCCCAGGCTCTCCTTGATTTCTGTTTTTCTTTTTTTTTTTTTCTTTTTTTTTAACTTCTTTATTCATTTTCAAAATTACATTAAGTGTTAAATATATTCATTCACATTAACAATAAGTACATCACTTACAAATAATCATTGGTACATTACTTTAGAAAAGCAATAAAAACTTTTATTTTCATATGAACTGGACTGAAATTATAGACTCTGACTTCTAAATTGTTACCTGAATGAGTTTAAAATGTATAGTGTATTTAGATGCAATAGTAAACCTTGTATTACATGTGTGCATACATAGGGCAACTGATTTGGTATAAACATGTGCATATAAGTAGGATGATGGATTATTGGCATAACCATGCCCGGCATTAATAACTCTGTAACACCACCACAGAGCTCTGTGTATTTCAGTGTAAAGCCCATGCATTGTAACACCTCACAACTTCTTATGGTAACATCTCTACAGAAGCTAATGTATCATAACACCTTCACAGAAGCTTATGTAGTGTGGCGCCTTTGAAGAGGCTCATGTAGACCTTTCTGAATTGACTCCACTGTCATTAGTTGCGGTATAGAAGCTCTCAATAATCATCATCATAAAATACTGTTACCAGGAAAATTAACATCATTCTTTGTAAGAGTATCTGTGTGTGTTATGCAGTTATTTCATTATACTATGAATGCTGATTTGTAACTCATTCTGGTTTCTTTTGGGAGGATGCCCCTCAGGGTTGTGGGGATCAGGCGGGTTGGAGACAGCTCAAGCCGAGTGGCTCTCATCTTCTTTTTCTGCCCTCCTGCTAAAAAGAACTTACTGCATGCGCACTAGGAAGAAACCGATCCTCCTGCTAATTTGTTCTTGCCCATTCCAGCTTTTAAATGGTAATACAGTCTCTTGTTTTCTACAATGCTCCCAGCCATAGCAGCTTAGTTACTCAGCGAGTATCCACCCACTGGCGCCCTATTGCATCATTCTGTCCATTCAAACCGGAAAGGTACCGCCTCTTTCCTTAGAGAGGAACCAGATTGGCTATCTGCCATTCTTTAAAGAGGTAACTAGCCCACCTAATAAGGTAGGTTGAGCTCTTGCTACTTAGCTTTCTTTATCCTTTTGAACTGATTAAAGGGGAGAAGGTGGGCGTGGATGTCAGCATCTTTAAATTGGTGGGACCCTGAGGGATTAGTTGCCATAGTATATCCTGGTTAGAACTGATCACAGTCAGCAGATTAGCGTGGTTTAAAAATACAAAAAAAAACTCCCAAGAGTCAGAGATTGCTATGCGCTGGAGGCTTTTAACTCCACAATTCTCATCAGCTCCTAAGGAGCTCTCGATTTAGGCAGCCATTCACCGGGATGTAAAAATCTGGCAACTACTCTGACCGGATCTTCTTTCTTTTCCTGTAGCTTATAGAGTTATTGCTATGGGCAGACACTTTGCTGATTTATGCCCATCTGGAGTTTTTCTCTTTCACCACTGTCCCCAGTTTCTTTGCATCCAGCTTTTTACTGGTCAGAATGGGGATGACCCAGGTGATCATAATCTCTTCATTCTCGAGAATTCTCTTAGGGTTGTGGGTCCCCCAGTGCTCTTCCAATCCAATGATGCTAAAGTGTTTACAAAGTTCCCATATGATGTGAGATGATATTTCATTGCATCTTTCTACATTGAAAATTACTACCCTCAGCACCTTGCAGGTCTCTAAAAATAGAGTAACTGTTCCTAGTAGTTACATATCTGTTTTTCCATTTTCCCACTCCTGTATTTGCTGCAATCCGTATCTCCCGTGATGCATTGTCCTGGTTTGCAACTTTCCAATTTTTATCCTTTGGTTTCAGTTTCCCTTTCCTTAAATGTGTCTAATTTTGATTGATTTACATTACCCACTCTGTTTCCATATTAACCACCTGTTCTGTTTTCAATGCTGATGGGGGTATGTTGAAACTCTGCTCAGATAGAGAGAAAATGCTTCAGCCTTTATGCTATACATTTGCCACAGGAGGGCAGCACTGAGCATCTCTGCAGTATAGACATTGAAGAGAAACCGTTTTAATGTTCTGAATGTCATAAGTATAAAGACACTGAACAGATACAATTTAAAAGTTCTGAATGTGATAAGCATAAAAACAATTAAAAGATACCTTCTAAATGTTCTAAATGTGATAAGAATAGATACTGAAGAGTTACCTTTTAAATATTCTAAATGTGATAAGTATAATGGCACTGAAGAGATACCTTCTAAATGCTCTGAATGTGATACATATGCAGACACATACTGAATAGATACCTTTTAAATGTTCTGAATGTCACATAAAAACAATAAAGAGATACAATTTAAATTATCTAAATGTGATACGTATAAAGACACTGAAGAGATACCGTCTAAATTTTCTAAATGTGATAAGCATAAAAACAATGAAGAGATACATTTTAAATGTTCTGAATGTGATAAGCATAAAAACAATGAAAAGATACCTTCTAAATGTTCTGAATGTCACATAAAGCAATAAAGAGATACCTTTATGCTAGACTGCCTGCTCTGCCCTCCTCAAACTGGCTGTGCAGCTGAAGCTTCCTCTACTTTTAAATATAATAATAACTTTATTCTTTTATTCTGCCATAACCAAAAGTTCTAGGTGGTTTACACTAAAAAGAGCTGTACAATCAGCGAAATAAGGCTTCCAACTGGATCTAGTGCTGGGTTTACTCCCTTGCAGGTAAGGACTTGGACTTCTGAGTTCCCCATTGCATTCCCTAAGAAAAGCAAGATTTAGAAAGGAGATCATAGGTCAATTCTGGGTTTCTGACAGCCTTATCCTTGATGCCTTTGATTTTCAGCACAAAGTTCAGTGGGTAGCCTGGAACTGGGCAACTTGGTAGCCCTGGGTTTGTTTGCTTACCAGCCTTTAGGGAAGACTTGACAGATTCTGCATAGCACAGACTGTTTCAGTAGATTGAGGGCTTGTCTAGCGAGTCTCAAATGTGACCTTGAATTTTCTACGCCATCCCAAGTTGACTAATCTGATCCAGTCCTGGATTTTATCTTACTGTGTGCAGTATCACTGAATTGGGCTTCCCCAGGCTCTCCTTGATTTCTGTTTTTCTTTTTTTTTTTTCTTTTTTTTTAACTTCTTTATTCATTTTCAAAATTACATTAAGTGTTAAATATATTCATTCACATTAACAATAAGTACATCACTTACAAATAATCATTGGTACATTACTTTAGAAAAGCAATAAAAACTTTTATTTTCATATGAACTGGACTGAAATTATAGACTCTGACTTCTAAATTGTTACCTGAATGAGTTTAAAATGTATAGTGTATTTAGATGCAATAGTAAACCTTGTATTACATGTGTGCATACATAGGGCAACTGATTTGGTATAAACATGTGCATATAAGTAGGATGATGGATTATTGGCATAACCATGCCCGGCATTAATAACTCTGTAACACCACCACAGAGCTCTGTGTATTTCAGTGTAAAGCCCATGCATTGTAACGCCTCACAACTTCTTATGGTAACATCTCTACAGAAGCTAATGTATCATAACACCTTTACAGAAGCTCATGTAGTGTGGCGCCTTTGAAGAGGCTCATGTAAACCTTTCTGAATTGACTCCACTGTCATTAGTTGCGGTATAGAAGCTCTCAATAATCATCATCATAAAATACTGTTACCAGGAAAATTAACATCATTCTTTGTAAGAGTATCTGAGTGTGTAATGCAGTTATTTCATTATACTATGAATGCTGATTTGTAACTCATTCTGGTTTCTTTTGGGAGGATGCCCCTAAGGGTTGCGGGGATCCAGCGGGGTTGGAGGCAGCTCGAGCTGAGTGGCTCTCGTCTTCTTTTTCTGCCCTCCTGCTAAAAAGAACTTTACTGCGTGCGCACTAGAAAGAAACCGATCCTCCTACTAATTTGTTCTTGCCCATTCCAGCTTTTAAATAGTAATACAGTCTCTTGTTTTCTACAATGCTCCCAGCCACAGCAGCTTAGTTACTCAGTGAGTATCCACCCACTGGTGCCCTATTGCATCATTCTGTCCATTCAAACCGGAAAGGTACCGCCTCTTCCCTTAGAGAGGAACCAGATTGGCTGTCTTCCATTCTTTAAAGATGTAACTAGCCCACCTAATAAGGTAGGTTGAGCTCTTTCTACTTAGCTTCCCTTATCCATTTGAACTGACTAAAGGGGAGAAGGTGGGCGTGGATGTCAGCATCTTTAAATTGGTGGGACCCCGAGGGATTAGTTGCTGTAGTATATCCTGGTTATAACTGATCACAGTCGGCAGATTAGCATGGTTTAAAAAAATAATAATAATAAAGGAGTGAACGGAGCTTGGAACAAAAGTATTCTTCTGCTTGCTACCTATTTTTAAATAAACTAGGTTCTGTAGTTCAGATAGTAACTTCAGTTGCTGCATGGCTAGTGTTCTGTGCCTTTTTATTTACATTTTAAATTGTTAATGCTTTTTGAAAGTTGTTAAAGACTAGTTACTTTTAGCTGGGGTTTTCGAGTTTTTATGTAGAAACTATGGTCTCTTAATATAGTACCTCTTTGTATTTCTATACTGGTCTTATTATCTCGGTTGTGCATGCTGAATCGTTTGTTGCTGTGTCTGAGAAAGAAACATATATAGTGCTTTCTTGTGTAGGTTACTGTCAAGCTAGCAGGAGAGGGAAACAAGTATACTAGTCAAGTCTCAGCTGCCCTTTCCTATCGTTTCTGTTAAGAAAGAGGTATCATATTTAAAGGGTTGAGGGATGACCGCAGCACTATAGAATTATCGTGTGATTAGAATTGTGTTTTTTTCATATAAGAGTTAATAAGGAGCTAAATGAGGGTCAATACCCGGCAGTGGAAATCTGAAAGAAAACAACTGAAGGACTAAATTTCATTCAACAGCTATGTTTAGAAAACAACTGGCCCCAATAAGGAGTTACCCTACCTTTTAAAATGTCTTTTATTATAGTATAACACGCCATATGTGTGTCAGTGAGAGGGAAAGAAAGATGGTGTACACGGGGAATGGAAGAAAGTGGAGAATTTTTGGTCATTGGGAGAGAAGGAGGTACAGATAGGGAAGTGAAAGATGAGAGGGAGAAATGTGGTGGAAAGGGAATAGTGGGACAGATTGAAAGGGATGCAAGAGGGAGGAATGTTGGACATAGTGGTGAAGGGAATGGAGGGAGAGATGTGGCATAGTGCTGGAGAGGGGTGATAGAAAGAGAAATGTTGGGCATGGGGCTGATGGGCAGGGGCAAAAGATGCTGCACATGGTCCGGGGGATGAGACATGAGAGAGGGATAAATGCTGGACCCTGGTAGGAGGAACCAATGGACAGCAACAGAAGAATTTACAGAAGACGGGAAAGCAGAAAAAAAGAAACTGGGACCAACTTGATGGAAAATTAAGTCTCCAGACAACAAAGGTAAAAAACAGAATTTATTGACTAAAATATGTTAGCTTTGGGAAATGTATATAGCAGATGTCTTTGTATTGTGTTCAAAAGAAAAGGAAATGCATTTCTGGTTTTATTTCTACAGTGTAGTTGAAGTACTTGCTGACCCCTGGCTGTGGCTGCTGATGATCCCCAAGCACTGCAAGCAGAGGACCTCTTCTAGAGACAGCCAGAACTCCCTTCCACCAAGCGCAGCAGCCACTGGCAGCATCCATGAGACACTGAGGTGCCAGCATCTGTGACTCAGGGACTCTGCTGCGGCCTTCCAAGCCTGGCAAAAGGGAGCTTTGGCCACCTTCAGAGGAAGTCCTCAGCTGACATAGCTTGGGGGATCCTCATAAGCTGAGTATTTATATTTTATATTTACATTAGAGGCTCTGGTAGAAACCGTTTACAAAGTATGTATTCTTCCCAGTTAATATTTCCAAATTAATAAAGTGTCTTTGCTTATTTGTAAATGGGTGTCAACCAGAGCCTTTAATTCAATAGCATAATTAAATGAAATAACTAATTCTGAAGTTTATAGGGATGGGCGGGGACGGATGGGATTCTTCACGGGGACGGGTGGGGACGGGTGTGATTTCTGTCCCCGTGCAACTCTCTAGTCCAGAGAAGAGTGACTAAAATGGTTAAGGGGCTGGAGGAGTTGCTGCACAGTTAGAGATTGGGAAAGTAAAAAACCGAAACTTAAATTGCTTGTACACCAATGCAAGGAGTCTACGGACCAAAATTGGAGAGCTAGAAGTCATGGCCAACATAGAGGACCTAGACATAATTGGAATCACAGAAACATGGTTGTCTGAGGACAACAAATGGGACTTAGTACTACCAGGGTATAAATTCTATAGGAAAGACAGGACGTGCAAGAAGGGTGGAGGAATAGCGCTATACATAAAAGACTCCATTCACTCGACCAGGATGGATACAGCGACAAGGGCAGAAGGTTTGGAATCACTATGGGTTAAGTTACCAGGAAGAAAGGGAGATGACACAAAATTGGGACTTTACTATCGCCCACCTGGACAGCCAGATGCAAGCGATAATGACCTAGAAGCAGAATTGAGGTAGGAATGCAAAAGTGGAAGGGTGATGGTTAGGGGGGATTTCAACCACCCTGGGATAGATTGTAGTATTGAACACTCCAGCAGCACGAGGGAAACCAAGTTCCTAGAGGCTGTGAGGGATTGTTTCATGGAACAGCTGGTCAAGGAACCGACACGAGGAGATGCCACTCTCGACCTAATCCTCAACGGACTAGGGGGACCCGCAAAGGAGGTGGTAGAAGTAGGGCCACTAGGAAACAGCGATCACAACATGATCCAGTACAAATTAGAAATAGGAACATCAAAAGTGAAGAGAACCACAGCGACAGCACTCAACTTTAGAAAAGGGAACTACGATGCTATGAGGAAAATGGTGAGAAAGAAACTAAGAAACAGCTCACGGAAGATGGGGACCGTAGAGAAAGCCTGGTCACTACTCAGGGACACGGTGCAAAAAGCACAAAACCTGTACGTCCCCAGGTTTAGGAAAGGGTGCAAACAGAATCAAACAAAAAACCCGGTGTAGATAACAAAGGAAGTGAAGAAGGCGATAGGCGACAAGAAAACATTGTTCGGAAAAAGGACCAAACTAAGGAAAACCGGAAGGAACACAAAAAAAACCCAGAAAGAATGTCACCGAGTGGTTAGGAAAGCAAAAAGAGATTACGAGGAGAAGCTGGCTGGGGAAGCGAGAAACTTCAAACCGTTATTCAGGTACGTGAAGGGGAAGCAACAGGCGAGGGAGGAAGTGGGACCGTTAGATGATGGAGACAGAAAGGGAGTGGTAAAGGAGGAAAAAGAGGTAGCAGACAGGTTAAACAAGTTCTTCTCGTCGGTCTTCACGAGCGAGGACACATCCACTGTACCAGAACCCGAGGAGATCATAAGTGGGGATCAAGATGAAAAGCTGGAGCAAATAGAGGTAAGCCATGAGGACGTCTTCCGACAGATAGATAGATTGAAAAGCGACAAATCACCGGGCCCGGACGGAATCGACCCAAGGATACTAAAAGAACTGAGAGAGGAAATAATGGAAACACTCCAGCAAATATGTAACCTATCATTGAAAACTGAGGAGATCCCGGAAGACTGGAAAATAGCAAATGTCACGCCTATCTTTAAGAAGGGATCGAGAGGTGACCCGGGAAACTACAGGCCAGTGAGCTTGACTTCGGTTCCGGGTAAAATGATGGAAGCACTGATTAAGGACAGCATCTGCGAGCACATAGAAAAAAAATGGGCAGCTGAGGGCGAGCCAGCTTGGCTTCTGCAAGGGAAGGTCATGCCTCACGAACTTACTACACTTCTTTGAGGGAATAAACAGCCAGATGGACAAAGGGGAACCCATAGACATCATTTACCTCTACTTCCAAAAAGCCTTAAACAAGGTACCCCACGAACGGCTGCTTAAGAAGCTGTGGAATCACGGGGTGGAGGGGGATGTATACCGATGGATTAAACACTGGTTGGTGGGCAGAAAACAGAGGGTTGGAGTGAAGGGCAAATACTCAGACTGGCAACGGGTCACAAGCGGAGTTCCGCAGGGATCGGTGTTGGGACCGCTCCTGTTCAATATATTTATAAACGATCTGGAGACGGAGACGAAATGTGAGGTTGTCAGATTTGCAGATGACACCAAACTCTGCAGCAGGGTCAGAACCACGGATGACTGTGAGGAACTGCAAAGGGACCTAATGAAACTGGAAGAGTGGGCAGAAAAGTGGCAGATGTGTTTTAATATAGAGAAATGCAAGGTCATGCATGTTGGGAAAAAGAACCCGATGTTCAGCTATACAATGGGGAGATCATTGCTAGGGGTAAGTACCCTTGAAAGATACCTGGGTGTGCTGGTGGATACAACAATAAAAGCATCAGCACAATGTACGACAGCTTCCAAGAAAGCAAACAGAATGCTGGGTATCATCAAGAAGGGTATCACGACCAGGCAAAGGAAGACATCATGCCACTGTATCGTGCAATGGTACGCCCGCATCTGGAGTACTGAGTCCAGTATTGGTCGCCGTACCTCAAGAAGGACATGGCAATACTTGAGGGGGTCAAGAGAAGAGCGATGAAAATGATAAGAGGTATGGAAAACTTTTCATATGCCGACAGGCTAGAAAAGCTGGGGCTGTTCTCCCTGGAAAAGCGGAGACTTAGAGGAGATATGATAGAAACTTTCAAGATCCTGAAAGGCATAGAGAAGGTAGACAGGGACAGATTCTTCAGACTGTGGGGAACAACAAGTACAAGGGGGCACTCAGAGAAACTGAAAGGGGACAGGTTTAGAACCAATGCCAGGAAGTTCTTCTTCACCCAGAGAGTGGTGGACACGTGGAACGTACTCCCGGAGGTTGTGATAGGGCAGAAGACACTACAGGGATTCAAAGAAGGTTTGGAAAATTACTGAAGGATAAGGGGATTGTGGGGAACGGACAGAAGTAGTGATAGGTTATAGGATGAGACAGGGACCACTTGACAGGTCATGGACCTGATGGGCCGCTGCGGGTGCGGACTGCTGGGCACGATGGACCTCTGATCTGACCCAGTGGAGGCAACTTCTTATGTTCTTATGTTCTTCTCCCTTGAAAAGATGAGATTGAGAGGGGACATGATCGAAACATTCAAGATACTGAAGGAGATAGACTTAGTAGATAAAGACAGGTTGTTCACCCTCTCCAAGGTAGGGAGAACGAGAGGGCACTCTCTAAAATTGTACGACCAAATGCTTCCCAAAACCCTTCAAACATACCCCAGAGTTACTCCCCTCCCAGCACCTGTACCCAGCCCTCTACCTACCCAAGGTAGTGCAGAGGAGAGCAACAAACCCCGGGGAAGTCCAACCCTTCCCAAACTGATGGAAAACAAACTGCACCCCAGAATCCCCAACAGACTGCCAGCAACATAAACATCCAAACAGACATTCTATAAAATCATCTAATATTAGAACAAAAGATGAGAGCCAAAGGCAACAGACAACCACACAGTGGCTTTGCTGGCTCACAAATAGCTAGAGAAGCCCACGAACAGCACCCCTCCCCCCCCAAAAAAAAATATCAAGTGGTAGATCTGACAGATTTCTTTCCAGATCTCAACACTGTAGTCCATGTCCTGCTCGGCCTAGACGGCACTGCTATCTCAGAAAGGTTCGTGCAGCCCAGATCTTGCATCTCTGGTCACGCTTCTGCAATGGTGCTCACTCGCTTAGATCTTCCATTCACAGTCAACCACACCCCAAAGGGAAATAGCCAGCGAAACCTATGTCCACCTCCACGCAAAGAAGCATGGGTGACTTCTTTAAAGGCCTTGCGTTTCTGTGGCGTAGACCATGCTAGATCCTGAAATACTCCCACAGCCAGATCTTGCCAATGAAAAGTCGCCTGCAAAACACACTCCTTTAAATTGTAATCGCCAAAGCAAGTGATAATATCCTTAGTGCCCAGACCTTTAGTTGGCCCCAGGCTACGATGTGCCCATAGTAAAAGCATGAGAACCGGCACGTCTGCTCCATCAGCCCACAGCAATTGTTCGTAAAAATTCCGCACCACCATTTTGCAGTCCTGATAGGCCTCCACCTCTGGTATGCCTTTAAAATGCAGATTACAGCGCCGGGATCGATTTTCAAGATCCTCCGCCTGCGCTTGTAGGTCTTGCAGTTCAGTAGATATACGATCGGTAGATTCTTTAATCCCAGACACCGATGTAGAAAGGGTTTCCACGTGGTCTTCAGAGGTGGAAACTCATGCACCCAACTCACTAACATCAGAGCGGAGTTCTATGCTTTAACATCGACGTGGACCCCAATCATCTCCTCCTTCAATGCTTTAAACCACATCTGTGAGCCTCCTCACCGTCCTCCAACTGTCTAGCAGGGATACCCTCATCCTCCGAATCTGAATGAGTCGCCTGCCCTGCCACCATCTTTTTTTTCTCCAGAGGACCTCTAGGCAGGTCTGCAGAGGACTTCTCACCCCCTTCACCATAACCATCCTGACCCTCGACCTCCCAAGAGTCAGAGATGCTATGTTCTGGAAGCTTTTAACTCCACAATTCTCATCAGCCCCTACGGAGCTCTCGATTTAGGCAGCCAATCACCGGGATGTAAAAATCTGGCAACTACTCTGACCGGATCTTCTTTCTTTTCCTGCAGCTTATAGAGTTATCGCTAAGGGCAGACACTTTGCTTATTAATGTCCATCTGGAGTTTTTCTCTTTCACCATCAGTTTCTTTGCATCCAGCTTTTTACTGGTCAGAATGAGGATGACCCAGGTTATCATAATCTCTTCATTCTCGAGAATTCTCTTAGGGTTGTGGGTCCCCCAGTACTCTTCCAGTCCAATTGTGCTAAAGTGTTTACAAAGTTCCCATAGGATGTGAGATGTTATTTCATTGCATCTTTCTACATTGAAAATTACTACCCTCAGCACCTTGCAGGCATCTATGAATAAAATAACTGTTCCTATCAGTTACATTTCTGTTTTTCCATTTTCCCACTCCTGTATTTGCTGCGATCATATCTCCCATGATGCATAGTCCTGGGTTGCAACTTTCCAAATTCTTATCCTTTGGTTTCAGTTCCCCTTTCCTTAAATGTGACCAGTTTTTTTTTTTAAGTTCAAAATTTTTTTATTTAATTTCAAGCTTAGAATAAACAACCAGTAATGGTCATGTATCATTATTTCTCGCTGATAGCTTACAGCTTGTTTATGACATATTGATGCATAATCCTTTAAGCTGCTCTGTATACAATACCTACTATTGTTATTTTACTGCTCTGTTGTGACATGACCATTACTGGTTGTTAAATGTGAACAGTTTTGATTGACTTACAATTTCCACTCTATTTCCATATTAACCACTTGTTCTGTTTTCGATGCTGATGGGGGTGATGTTGAAACTCTGCTCAGATAGGGGGAAAATGGTTCAGCCTTTATGCTATACAATTGCCACAGGAGGGCAGCACTGAGCATCTTTGCAGTATAAAGATATTGAAGAGATACCTTCTAAATGTTCTGAATGTGATAATCATAAAAAGAATGAAAATATACCTTTTAAATGTTCCAAATGTGATAAGTATAGAGACAAATACTGAAGAGATACATTTTAAATGTTTTAAATGTGATAATCATAAAAAACAAAGAAAAAATACCTTTTAAATGTCCCAAATGTGATACATATACAGACACATACTAAAATGATACCTTTTAAATATTCTGAATGTCACATAAAAACAATAAAGAGATACATTTTAAATGTTCTAAATGTGATAAGTATAAAGACACTGAAGAGATACATTTTAAATGTTCTAAATGTGATAAACATAAAAACAATAAAGATATACCTTTATGCTAGACATTTGCCACAGGAGGGCAGCACTGAGCATCTCTGCAGTATAAAGACACTGAAGAGAAACCGTTTTAATGTTCTGAATGTTATAAGAATAAAGACACTGAACAGATACTTTTTAAATGTTCTAAATGTGATAAGTATAAAGACACTGAAGAGATACATTTTAAATGTTCTAAATGTGATGTGTTTTTTTTAAGTTCAAAAAAGATTTATTTATTTTCAAGCATAGAATAAACAATGAGTAATGATCAAGCCACAACAGAGCAGTAAAATAACAATAGTAGGGATTATATACAGAGCCTGAAGAGAAACCGATTAAATGTTCTGAATGTGATAAACATTAAAACAATAAAAAGATACATTTTAAATGTCATGAATATGATAAGTATACAGACGCTTACTGAAGAGATAACTTTTAAATGTAATAAATGTGATAAGTATAAAGGCACTGAAGAGATACCTTTTAAATATTCTGAATGGGTTCAGCATAAAAACAATGAAAAGATACCTTCTAAATGTTCTAAATGTGATAAGAATAGACACTGAAGAGATACCTTCTAAATGTTCTGAATGTGATAAGTATAAAGACACAGAAGAGATACATTTTAAATGTTCTATATGTGATAAATATAAAGATACTGAAGAGATACATTTTAAATGTTCTAAATGTGATGTGTTTTTTAAGTTCAAAAAAGTGTGTTTTTTTTAAGTTCAAAAAAGTTTTATTTATTTTCAAGCATAGAATAAATAATGAGTAATGGTCATGTCACAACAGAGCAGTAAAATAACAATAGTAGGGATTGTATACAGGGCCTGAAGAAAAACTGATTAAATGTTCTGAATGTGATAAGCATTAAAACAATGAAAAGATACCTTCTCAATGTTCTGAATGTGATAAGCATTAAAACAATGAAAAGATACCTTTTAAATGTCCTGAATATGATAAGTATACAGACGCTTACTGAAGAGATACCTTCTAAATGTTATGAATGTGATAAGTATAAAGACACATACTGAAGAGATACCTTCTCAATATTCTGAATGTGATAAGCATATAAACAATAAAAAGATACATTTTAAATGTTCCGAAGATAATAAATATAAAGACACATCACATTTAGAACATTTTAAAAGCAAATGTTCAATATGTGTCTTTATACTTATCATATTCAAAACATTTAAAAGGTATCTTTTCATTGTTTTACACTTATCACATTCAGATCATTTAGAAGGTATCTCTTCATTGTTGTTATGATTATTATGTTAGGAACATTTAAAAGGTATCTCTTCAGGATGTGTCTTTATACTTATCACATTCAGACTATTTAAAAGGTATTTCTTCATTCTTTTTATACTTTTCACATGCAAAACATTTAAAAGGTTTCTCTTTAGTGTCTTTAAACACATTTACACACATTTACAACATTTAAAATGTATCTGTTCAATGTTATTTTTATACTTATGACATTCAGAACATTAAAACCGTTTCTTTTCAGTGTCTATAAATTTAGAACATTTAAAAGGTATGTGCCTAAAATACATATCACATTCAGAACATTTAAAGCATTTCTTTTCAGTGTCTTTATACTTATGACATTCAGAACATTTAACAGTTTCTCTTCAGTGTCTTTATACTTATGACATGCAGAACATTTAAATGGTATTTCTTCAGTATGTGTCTTTATATGATATTGCAGAGACAAAGCATGCCTATAATACATATCACATTCAAAATTTTAAAACTATTTCTCTTCAGTGCCTTTCTACTTACCACATTTAGAACATGTAAATTGTTTCTCTACAGTGTCTTTTAAACAAATGTATCTGTTTAGTTTTTTTTCATTAAGTGTTCAGTTTATTTCATACATATGACATTCAGAATATTTAAACGGTTTCTCTTCACTGTCTTTATACTGCAGAGATGCTCAGTGCCCTCCTGTGGCAAATGTATAGCATAAAGGCTGAACCTTTTATCCCCCGCCCTGAGCAGAGTTTCAACATCACTCCCGATGAATTAGGCTCATACTCTATCACATTATATTTAGAGAATGCCCTCTTCCCCAACTATGGAAACATTTAAAAGGTTTCTCTTCAGTGTCTTTATACTTATCACATTTAGAACATTTTAAAAGTATGTTCAGTATAAGTTTTAAAAAATGAAGAGAAACGATTTAAATGTTCTGAATGTGATAAGTATAAACACACTGAAGAGAAACCTTTTAAATGATCTAAATGTGATAAATATATAAACAATGAGAAGAAACCATTTAAATGTTCTAAATGTAATAAGTATTAAGACAATGAAGAGAAACTAATGTATCATAACACCTTTACAGAAGCTCATGTAGACTGCTCTGAATTGACTCCACTGTCATTAGTAGCGGTATAGAAGCTCTCAATAATCATAATCATAAAATACTGTTACCAAGAAAATTAACATCATTGTTTGTAAGAGCTTCTGTGTGCGCTATGCATTTATTTAATTATACTATATATGCTGATTTGTAACCCATTCTGTGCTCTTTTGGGAGGATGGGCTAAGCAACCAAATAAATATGTTTTTTTTTTAATGCATATAAAGAAATTTTATGCTGAATTTAAAATCTTAGATTTATAGGTGCTAATCTAGATAGGCCCACACAAGGGCGCCATTGCCTAATAGAGATGACTATATTTAACTGCTCAGTGCTGTCCTCCTGTGGTCATTCCTCAGATTGCACATTGAATTGTTTAAATCTGTTAATAATAGAGACTTTCCCAACTGTGCAGAGCGACTGCCTGCTCTGCCCTCCTCAAACTGGCTGTGCAGCTGAAGCTCCTCTACATTTAAATATAATAATAACTTAATTCTTTTATCCCGCCATAACCAAAAGTTCTAGGTGGTTTACACAAAAAAGAGCTGTACAATCAGCGAAATAAGGCTTCCAACTGGATCTAGTGCTTGGTTTACTCCCTTGCAGGTAAGGACTTGGACTTCTGAGTTCCCCATTGCATTCTCTAAGAAAAGCAAGATTTAGAAGGGAGATCATAGGTCAGTTCTAGGTTTCTGACAGCCTTATCCTTGATGCCATTGATTTTCAGCACAAAGTTCAGTGGGTAGACTGGAACTGGGCAACTTGCATGCAGAGACTTGTTCTAATTGTCCACTGCTTTTCTTGAAACAATCAGCCTGGCATTCAGTGGGGATAAAAGGTGGACTGGATCCATTCATTAACTAATCCAGAGAGGGATGGAGGCTTCAAATATTCCTGTGTTTCCACTGCATTTGAAATGGGTCATACAGGACATCACTGTCTCTTAGCTAATGAGGTTTAAAGCTTCCCTGGGCTCGACAACAGTGGCACCAGGTCTTCAGGGTGATGGGAGCCTAAGGAGAAGGGATGGGATTGTGCACCTGACACTCCTGGAGTTTGGAGAAGAGTACAGTTCCTCTGAAGAACATCTTGCTGTTAGATATTTTTAGAGAGGGTATTTCCTAGATTCAGTGGGTAGCCTGGAACTGGCTTGGTTTGTTTGCTTACCAGCCTTTAGGGAAGATTTGAGAGCTTCTGCATAGCACAGACTGTTTCAGTAGCTATCCTGAGTGCTTGTATAGCAAGTGTTAAATGTGACTTTGGATTTGCTACGCCATCCCAGTTCGACTAATCTGATCCAGTCCTGAATTTTACCCTACTGCATGCAGAGACTTGTTCTAATTGTCCACTGCTTTTATTGAGACAATCAGCCTGGCTTTCAGTGGGGATTAAAGGTGGACTGGATCCATTCATTAACTAATCCAGAGAGGGATGGAGGCTTCAAATATTCCTGTGTTTCCACTGCATTTGAAATGGGTCATACAGGACAGCTTAGCTAATGAGGCTAAAACCTTGCCAGGGCTAGACAGCAGTGGCACCAGGTGTTCATGGCGATGGGTACCTAAGCAGAAGGAATGGGAATGTGAATCGACACTCCTGGAGTTGGAGAAGAGTACAGGTCCTCTGAGAACTCTGATGAGCAAGCCTGTCCCGCTGAGGCCTTTGCTGTGTATTTTCCACTACACCTGACCTGTTTCTCTTTGCAGTGGTAATTATTAAGCAGAGAGCTTATCCAGGCACAGGAACTGTGGCTGGTGCCTCCTGAAAAGAAGCATGCCATAGAATATTTGGGGTGAAAAAGGGGAGTATAAGTGCATCATCTCCTATTCACCGCCCTCCCCAAGAGTGGTAGATGAATGAACTGATGTAATAATAATATCCAACCTATTAAACAAAGATGTATATCACTGATGCCTGACATAACATGTCCAGAATCACAAAATTCTGAGGGTTATGGTTCCAGGATAATTATTCTAGAATCGGAGAAAGATGGGGCTGGGAGAGACCTTGGGGATTCATCTTCTACACTCCCTTGCCTCAATGCAGTATCCCTATATGTAAAATCTCCCAGATAGATGCTTCTCTAAGCTGCTCTAAGAACCCCCCCCCCCCCCCCACAACATGCTCCCATCATAGGAGTTGGTGGTTGCGTATTACCGAACTGGGCTTCCCCAGCGTCTCCTTGATTTCTGTTTTTCTTATCTTGGCACTGCATACGCCGGGTAACTCTTTATAAATTATCAGACTTTAGAAAAGCAGTAAAAACTTTTATTTTCACATGAACTGGACTGAAATTATAGACTCTGACTTCTAAATTGTTACCTGAATGAGTCTAAAATGTATTGTGTATTTAGCTGCAATAGTAAACCTTGTGTTACATGTGTGCATACATAGGGCAACTGATTTGGTATAAACATGTGCATATAAGTAGGATGATGGATTATTGGCATAACCATGCCCGGCATTAATAACTCTGTAACATCACCACAGAGCTCTGCGTATTTCAGTATAGAGCCCATGCATTGTAACACCTCACAACTCGTACAGACTCCCAGATTAACATGCCAAGTAAAGTGATCATTCCAGTAAGTTTCTTCTAGTTATCTAGCTGTTGATTGAGGGATGGGGAAAGGGAGAGAGAGCAGAGGAAGTTTCCTGCACAGATCTCTCTGAGATGAAGAGAAGTGGCATTGTGAGTATTAAAACTGCAAGTATAGTTTAGACATCCCGGACAAGTTATGTTTCTCTGAATTCTAAATTGAACAGAAGCTGACACAAACTCAATCATGACTGGGCTAATGGCCAGCTGCTGCAGTTGGTTGCATTTTCCAACCACCACCTGTGGTAGTGAAAAACCGATATCCAGAAGGAGCAACAGGAGGCTGCACGATCGAGATAGCGGCTATATTCACACCACTATCTAGATAAAGTTAGGGAGTCAGATTTATCTCCACTGGCAGCCACATGAAAGGGTGACTCATCTGGATGGTTCACTGTGACGGTCTCTCCCATAGCCCCTCCTCCTCTGAGCTCCAGGCATTTTGGCCCAAATTCACTAAACCTCCAAACCGTGTGCGATACGGCCGACGAATTCACTAAAGGCCTGCATGCAAATGGAGACGATCATTAACATGCCCCCTACCCACGGCCAGAGCGATCCCCACTCTTGCGCACACCCTGACGGCAGTGACAAGAGAAGCAACCTCCTGTCATTGCTGTCAGGGCTCAGCCCCGATCTCTCCTGCCTGCTCCCGGACTCTCCTGCTCTCTGCCGCCATTCCCTGCAGTGCAAGCCTCTCTTTATATGTTTGGTTTATGTATATCACATGGAGTCTTTCGTCACATCCCATTGTCACTCTATCACATTACTTATGTCATTGTTTTTATTCATTTATCATGTCTTTATACATCTGTAATTGTATATTCTTAGCAATCTTTATTTATATTTGTTCAGACCCCAGAGGAAGGTGTGTTTACTGAAACACGGACCGTGTCGGGTCCTTAGGTTTGTTTGAAGGGTGGTAACACTGACCGCATTTATATTTGATATAATAAAAATAGTCTGCATCTTGTACATTTTCTCTGCAGTCCTTTTTGGTTTTTGTTTGTTGGATTTTTTCTTTTGTTTTCGGTAACTCAGGTACCGACAGGTCTGCAGCAGTCGGGTTTGCCAGTAGTAAAACCCGATTCGAAATAGCCAAGCAATTGTTAGTGAATCAATAGCTTGGCTATTTTGCATGGGGTTTTGCTAATTTGCATGGGAGGATCGCTACAGGCTTTAGTGAATGGGGTTGTAGAGAAATTTGGTCGCAAAGGGCTCGCAAACCGATTGGTACACGATCGGTTTGCTTAGTGAATTTGGGCCTTTGTCCCTGATTTTGGACATGGACACATACACGCGTGTGCACACACAAGCCACAGCAAATAAATAGTACCAAACAGTTTAGGACTTGCCCAGGGGGAGCTCAGAGTTACAAAAGCAGGATCAAACCAGGAAAGACAGGGTTTAAATCCCACTGACCCCAATAGCAATCTTGGACAAGTCTTTTCATCCTTCATTGCCCTGGGTACAGAACCTGTTTGTACCTACTTGAAAAATTGTAGGTGGACAAAGCAATGGAAGCGAATGGGATCCATCCCAGGATATTGAGGGAGCTCAGAGAGGTTCTGTTGGTCCTATTAAATATTTGCTCAATAAATCTTTGGAGACGGGGATGGTTCCAGGGGATTGGAGAAGAGTGATTTTGGTGCCAATTCACAAAAGTTGTCACAAGAGATGAAGCAGGAAACTGCTGTTCTTGGAAAAATAATGGAAGCATTACTGAAAGAAAAGATAGTGACATTCCTAGAATCATATGGGTTACACGATCCATGGCAACATGGCTTTACTAAAGGTAAATTGTGCCAAACAAATCTGATTGAATTTTTGATTAGGTGACAAGAGAATTGGACCAAGGACATATGCTAGATGTAATTTACTTAGATTTTAGCAAAGCCCTTGAACAAACCTAATGAGCTGAAATTAAGACCTAAAGCGGTGAATTGGATTAGAAACTGGTTGACAGACAGACGCCTGGAATTCCATTCCAGGTGGTTAATGGAATTCGCTTGGAGGAGGGAAAGGTGAGTAATGGAGTCCCTCAAGGATTGGTGTTGGGGCCAATCCTATTCAATATGTTTATGAGTGACATTGCCGAAGGGTTAGAAGGTTCACCTTTTTGCAGATGATACCAAGATTTGTAACAGAGTAGATACCGAGAAGGGAGTGGAAAACTTGAAAAAGGATCTTTAAAAGTTAGAGGAATGGTCTAATATCTGGCAAATAAAATTCAATGCAGAGTAATGCATTTGGGGATTAATAATCGGAAGGAGCTGTATATGCTGGGGGGGTGAGAGGCTGATATGCACAGATGGGGAGAGGGACCTTGGGGTGATAGTGTCCGAAGATCTAAAGAATAAAAAACAGTGTGACAAGGCGGTGGCTGCTGCCAGAAGAATGCTGGGCTGTATAAAGAGAGGTGTAGCCAGTAGAAGGATGAAGGTGTTGATGCCCCTGTACAGGTCATTGGTAAGGCCCCAGTTGGAGTATTGTGTTCAGTTTTGGAGACCGTATTTGGTGAAGGACGTAAGAAGACTTGAGGCGGTCCAAAGGAGGGCGATGAAAATGATAAGAGGTTTGCACCAAAAGACTTATGAGGAGAGACTGGAAGCTCTGAATATGTATACCCTAGAGCAGGAATGTCCAACCTTTTGGCTTCCCTGGGCTACATTGACGCCAAAAAAATTTCTGGTGCCGCGCAAATGTTGCAGCAAGACATAGGAGGGAGCTGGCAAGACAGTAAACACCCGGGGGCAGCAGAGGAAAACACTGCATTGCTCTTGACCGGGGCCGCCCAAAATACTTCACGGTGTCGCAAGCGGCTCTCGGGCCATAGGTTGGACACCCCTGCCCTAGAGGAAAGGTGGGACAGGAGAGATATGTTCAGCCATTTAAGGTATTAACGTAGAACAAAATCTTTTCCAGAGAAAGGAAAATGGTAAAACCAGAGGACATAATTTAAGGTTGAGGGGTGGTAGATTCAAGTGCAATGTTAGGAAATTCTACTTTTCGGAGAGGGTGGTGGATGGCTGGAATGCGCTCGCGAGAGAGTTGGTGGAGAGGAAAATGGTGACGGAGTTCAAATAAGCGTGGGATGAACACAGAGGATCTAGAATCATAAAATAATAGTAAATATTAAAGAACTAAGGCCAGTACTGGGCAGACTTGCACAGTCTGTGTCTGTATATGACCGTTTGGTGCTGGATGGGCTGGGGAGGGCTTCAGTGGCTGGAATGGTGTATGTGGGCTGGAGTGGGCTTTGGCAGGGACTTCAGTAGTTGGAACCTAAGAACAGTCCCGGGCAGAGCTTTGGATTCTTGACCAGAAATAGCTAAGAAGAAAAAAAACCCAACAACAAATTTTTAGATTGAATCAGGTTGGGAAGACCAGATGGACAATTCAGGTCTTTATCTGCCGTCATCTACTATATTACTTGAAAGGTATTAACATAGAGCAAAATCTTTTCCAGAGAAAAGAAAATGGTAAAACCAAAGGGCAAAATTTAAGTTTGAAGGGTGGTAGACTCCAAAGTAATATTAGGAAATTTTTCTTTGCAGAGAGGGTAATTGATGCATGGAATGCGTTCCCGAGGGAGGTGGCAGAGTTCAAACAAGCATGGGATGAACACAGAGGATCTAGAATCAGAAAATAATGGTATATATTGAAGAGCTAAGGCCAGTACTGGGCAGACTTGCACGGTTGATGATGGGCTGGGGAGGGCTTCGATGGCTGGGATGGTTTAGATGGACTGGAGTGAGTTTTGATTTAGACTCCAGTAGACAGAGCCTAAGCACAGTACCAGGCAGAGCTCTGGATTTCTGGCCAAGAAATATCTATGGAAAATGATCATTTAAATTAAAGTTTAATTTATAGAGTGTGATTGGATGTGTCAACTACTAGGATTTTAACCCAGAAATGGATAAATATAAGTTCCAAACAGGTCTAAATGTGAAAGCTTGGCTGGCTCAATGGTTGAGTGCTGGGTTAGTAACAGAGAGCTGCGGGTTCAAGTCTCAGTTCAGGAGTAGGGCTGATACTGTACCGAGAGTAAGAAGTTGAGGGTTCAAGTCTTTTTGTGTCAACTACTAGGATTTTAACCCAGAAATGGATAAATATAAGTTCCAAACAGGTCTAGACGTGAAAGCTTGGCTGGCTCAATGGTTGAGTGCTGGGTTAGTAACAGAGAGCTGAGGGTTCAAGCCTCAGCTAAGGAGTAGGGTTGATACTGTGCCAAAAGAAGAGGCTAGTAACCTGAAGTTGAGGGTTCAAGTCTTTTTGTGTCTACTACTAGGATTTGACCCTAGAAATAGATAAATATAAGTTCCGAAAAGGTCTAAATGTGAAAGCTTGGCTGGCTCAATGGTTGAGTGCTGGGTTAGTAACAGAGAGCTGAGGGTTCAAGTCTCAGTTCAGGAGTAGGGATGATACTGTAACGAGAGTAAGAAGTTAAGGATTCAAGACTTTTTGTGTCTACTACTAGGATTTGTACCTAGAAATGGATAAATATAAGTTCCGAATAGATCTAAATGTGAAAGCTTGGCTGGCTCAATGGTTGAGTGCTGGGTTAGTAACAGGAGACTGAGGGTTCGAGTCTCAGCTAAGGAGTGCTGGATTAGTAACAGGAGACGTAGGGATGATAATGTGCCAACAGAAGAGGGTAGTAACCTGAAGTTCAGGGTTCAAATTTTTTTGTGTCTGGTTCAGGGCTGAAAATACTCCATGTAAAGACAAGGGGGTAGTTTTACTCAAATTTAGTCCATTTTTCATAGTGAAAAGTACCATAAAACCCAGCTGCTTGCTGGTGGCTCTTGGGAAGGGGATAGTAAGATGTGAAGGGAAGAGGACGAAGGTTCAAGTCTCAGTTTTACTGAAATTTAGTTCATACTAAAAATAGTTTAAAGAACCTGCTGAAGTTATTAGGTTCCATGCTTGCACCTTATCTCTCTGCCCCTTCCTCCTCCCTCTCCCAACCCCCCTTCACCACCTCTTCCAGTCTATCTAACTCCTCCACTTACCTGCTATTGTCCCATCTAGCTTTGGACTAAGCTAGACTCGAACCTGTGACCTCCTATATTGAGGTCAAGCCCTTTAGCCACTGAGCCACCAGTCAGGCAGGTACTAGGTGTTTTCGGTTTCTTTCCTTTATCCCTTTCATGCTTTGATTTGGATTAAAATTCAAACATCCAGTCCCGGGAGTCGAACCCAGGACTCTTCGGTGCAAGGTAACAAAGCATTCCTCTAGTCCAACACTGGACTCATGAAAATTGGGCTAATTTTTCTCTTCCTTATACTTCTCCTTCCTTGATTTGGATTTTTAAAATTCAAACATCCTGTCCTGGGAGTCGAACCCAGGACTCTTCGGTGCAAGGTAACAAAGCATTCCTCTAGTCCACCACTGGACTCATGAAAGTTGGTTTACTTTTTCTCTTCCTTATACTTCTCCTTCCTTGATTTGGATTTTTAAAATTCAAATATCCTGTCCTGGGAGTCGAACCCAGGACTCTTCGGTGCAAGGTAACAAAGCATTCCTCTAGTCCAACACTGGACTCATGAAAATTGGGTTAATTTTTCTCTTCCTTATACTTCTCCTTCCTTGATTTGGATTTTTTAAATTCAAATATCCTGTCCTGGGAGTCAAACCCAGGACTCTTTGGTGCAAGGTAACAAAACATTCCTCTAGTCCACCACTGGACTCGTGAAAATTGGGTTACTTTTTCTCTTCCTTATACTTCTCCTTCTTTGATTTCAATTAAAAATTCAAACAGCCAGTCAGGGGAGTCGAACCCAGGACTCTTTGCTACAAGGTAACAATCTTTCCTCTAGTCCACAACTGGACTGGTAAGAATGGGCTCACTTTTTCTCCCCCTTATACCTCTCCTCCCATCATTCTTGTTTAACTTTCAAACAACTCAAGAAATAGGGGATTTTAACCCACAACCTTTAAGTACTGATCAGGTACACAGCCACCATGCCACAAGCTGCTTCATATAATGCAATTAATTTTGCTCCCTATTATACCTCTCATTCCCTAATATGAATTTAAAATTCAAACAGCTAGTCAGGGATGGGATTTGAACCCAGGTCTCTCTGGTACAAGGTAACAAACTATTCCACTACTCCATCACTGGACTGTCAAAGTTTGGCTCACTAATAGCTAATTGTGCTTTTTTCAGTTTTTGTAAATTGGTCTCTGAACCAATAGCTTCTTCCTGAATCCCTGTACTAATCCCAGACTTGAAGCCCTCACACCTACGAATCCTCTGTGCTTATCTCAGACTGTACATGACATCAGTGGAGAGTCTTGGATTTGAGAATAATCCCATCACTTGAGATCTTTTATTTTTTATAGTTGAGATATGCTGCCACAAATCATAGGGAAAAGAAGAACAGCTGAAGTGATCAGTGTTTTGTTGTTTTTTGGGGGTTTTTTATTTTGTAAGTCTTACCACAGTAGATTAAACACAGTCAGTGCATTTATCCAGAGAGGCAGTCAGAGCTAGTGCTATTCAAAGACACTTAGAAACTTCTTTATACTGTCTTAACTCTATATCTGTGTAGGTCTGTGGTTATGGAATTTAAAAAAAGACCCTCTGGTAACTGAGTAACACTGGAGACCTCTCACTCTGCCCACAGACCACCCTGGCACTACCTGAGAAGCACTGAAGCAATTTGTAATCATGTGACCGGATAATTGCCCTCAATCAGCACCAGTGTTACCAATTTACAAAAACTGAAAAAAAGCACAATTAGCTATTAGTGAGCCAAGCTTTGACAGTCCAGTGATGGAGTAGTGGAATAGTTTGTTACCTTGTACCAGAGAAATCTGGGTTCAAATCCCATCCCGGACTAGCTGTTTGAATTTTAAATTCATATTAGGGAATGAGAGGTATAATAGGGAGCAATATTAGCAGCATTATATGAAGCAGCTTGTAGCATGGTGGCTGTGTACATGATCAGTACTTAAAGGTTGTGGGTTGAAATCCCCTATTTCTTGAGTTGTTTGAAAGTTAAACCAGAATGATGGGAGGAGAGGTATAAGGGGGAGAAAAAGTGAGCCCATTCTTACCAGTCCAGTTGTGGACTAGAGGAAAGATTGTTACCTTGTAGCAAAGAGTCCTGGGTTCGACTCCCAGGACTGGATGTTTGAATTTTAAAAATCCATATCAAGGAAGGAGACGTATAAGAAAGAGAAAAAGTGAACCCACCATCACCAATCCAGTTGTGGACTAGAGGAATATTTGTTATCTTGCACCAAAGAGTACTGAGTTGAACTCCCCTGACTGGCTGTTTGAATTTTTAATTGAAATCAAGGAAGGAGAAGTATAAGGAAGAGAAAAAGTAACCCAATTTTCACGAGTCCAGTGGTGGACTAGAGGAATGTTTTGTTACCTTGCACCAAAGAGTCCTGGGTTTGACTCCCAGGACAGGATATTTGAATTTTAAAAATCCAAATCAAGGAAGGAGAAGTATAAGGAAGAGAAAAATTAACCCAATTTTCATGAGTCCAGTGTTGGACTAGAGGAATGCTTTGTTACCTTGCACCGAAGAGTCCTGGGTTCGACTCCCAGGACAGGATATTTGAATTTAAAAAATCCAAATCAAGGAAGGAGAAGTATAAGGAAGAGAAAAATTAGCCCAATTTTCATGAGTCCAGTGTTGGACTAGAGGAATGCTTTGTTACCTTGCACCGAAGAGTCCTGGGTTCGACTCCCGGGACTGGATGTTTGAATTTTAATCCAAATCAAAGCATGAAAGGAATAAAGGGAAGAAACCGAAAACATCTAGTACCTGCCTGACTGGTGGCTCAGTGGCTAAAGGGCTTGACCTCAATATAGGAGGTCACAGGTTCGAGTCTAGCTTAGTCCAAAGCTAGATGGGACAATAGCAGGTAAATGAAGGAATTAGATAGACTGGAAGAGGTGGGTGTATGGGGTGGAGGAGGAAGAAGGAGGTTCAGTAACTACAGTGAAAGCAAGAAATCTAGTAGACATTTTAAGCTACTTTTTACTATGAACTAAATTTCAGTTAAACTGAGACTTGAACCTTCATCCTTTTCCCTTCACATCTTTGCAAGAGCCACCAGCAGCAGTTGGGGATTATGCTACTTTTCACTATGAAAAATGGACTAAATTTGAGTAAAACTACCCCCTTGTCTTCACATGGAGTAGTTTCAGCCCTGTTATTAATCCAGCACTCAACCCTTGAGCCAGCCAGGCATGCACATCTAGACCCTTTTGGAACTTATATTTATCCATTTCTAGGTTCAAAATAATCCTAGTAGTAGACCCAAAAAAATATTTGAACCCTCAACTTCAGGTTACTACCCTCTTCTCTTGGCTCAGCATCATCCCTATGTCTCCTGTTACTAATCCAGCACTCCTTAGCTGAGACTCGAACCCTCAGTCTCTTGTTACAAACCCAGCACTCAACCATTGAGCCAGCCAAGCTTTCACATCTAGACCTTTTCGGAACTTATATTTATCCATTTCTAATTTCAAATCTTAGTAGTAGACACAAAAAGACTTGAACCCTTAACTTCAGGTTTTGGCACGGTATCATCCCTACTCCTTAGCTGAGGTTTGAACCCTCAGCTCTCTGTTACTAACCCAGCACTCAACCATTGAGCCAGCCAAGCTTTCACATTGAGACCTTTTCGGAACTTATATTTATCCATTTCTAGGTTCAAATCCTATTAGTAGACACAAAAAGACTTGAACCTTCAATTTCAGTTTACTATCCTTTTCTTTTGGTACGGTATCAACCCTTCTCCTTAGCTGAGGCTTGAACCCTCAGCTCTCTGTTACTAACCCAGCACTCAACCCTTGAGCCAGCCAGGAATTCACATCAAAAGTTTTTCGGAACTTATATTTATCAATTTCTGGGTTAAAATCCTAGTAGTTGACACATCCATTCACGCTCTATATATTAATCATTTAATTTAAATGGTCCTTTTCCTTAGATATTTCTTGGCCAGAAACCCAGAGCTCTGCCTGGTAGTGTGCTTAGCTTCTGTCTAATGGAGTCTCCATCAAAACTCACTCCAGCCCATCTAAACCATCCCAGCCATTGAAGCCCATCCTCAACCTTGCAAGTCTGCCCAGTACTGGCCTTAGTTCTTCAATATATACCATTATTTTCTGATTCTAGATCCTCTGTGTTCATCCCATGCTTGTTTGAACTCTGCCATGCATGCATCAATTATCCTCTCTGTAAAGAAGAATTTCCTAACATTACTCTACCACCCCTCAACCTTAAATTTTGCCCTCTGGTTTTACCATTTTTTCCTTTCTCTGGAAAAGATTTTGTTCTATGTTAATACCTTTCAAGTAACATAGTAGATGACGACAGATAAAGACCTGAATTGTCCATCCGGTCTGCCCAACCTGATTCAATCTAAAAATTTGTTTTTGGGTTTTTTTTTTTTTCTTCTTAGCTATTTCTGGTCAAGAATCCAAAGCTCTGCCCGGGACTGTTCTTAGGATCCAACTACTGAAGTCCCTGCCAAAGCCCAGCCCACATACACCATCCCAGCCACTGAAGCCCTCCCCAGCCCATCCAGCACCAAACGGTCATATACAGACACAGACTGTGCAAGTCTGCCCAGTACTGGCCTTAGTTCTTTAATATTTACTATTATTTTCTGATTCTAGATCCTCTGTGTTCATCCCACGCTTCTTTGAACTCCGTCACCGTTTTCCTCTCTCGCAAGCGCATTCCAGGCATCCACCACCCTCTCCGTAAAGTAGAATTTCCTAACATTGCTCTTGAATCTACCACCCTTCAACCTCAAATTATGTCCTCTGGTTTTACCATTTTTCTTTCTCTGGAAAAGATTTTGTTCTACGTTAATACCTTAAAGTATTTAAACATCTGAATATATCTCCCCTGTCCCTCCTTTCCTCTAGGGCAGGGGTGTCCAACCTGTGGCCCGAGGGCTGCATGCGACACCGTGAAGTATTTTGTGCGGCCCCGGTCGAGGGCGATGCAGTGTTTTCCTCTGCTGCCCCCGGGTGTTTAGCATCTTGACAGCTTCCTCATCTGTCTTGCTACAACATTTGCACGGTCCCAAAAAAATTTTTTGGGGCCATTGCGGCCCAGGGAAGCCAAAAGGTTGGACACTCCTGCTCTAGGGTATACATATTCAGGGCTTCCAGTCTCTCCTCATACGTCTTCTGGCACAAGCCTCCTATCATTTTCGTCGCCCTCCTCTGGACCGCCTCAAGTCTTCTTACTTCCTTCGCCAGATACGGTCTCCAAAACTGAACACAATACTCCAAGTGGGGCCTTACCAATGACCTGTACAGGGGCATCAACACCTTCTTCCTTCTACTGACTACGCCTCTCTTTATACAGCCCAGCATCCTTCTGGAAGCAGCCACCGCCTTGTCACACTGTTTTTTTCGTCTTTAAATCTTCGGACATTATCACCCCAAGGTCCCTCTCCCCATCTGTGCATATCAGCCTCTCACCTCCCAGCATATACAGCTCCTTCTGATTATTAATCCTCATATGCCCAGCAGAGAGTGAGAGCAAAGCTCTGCCCCTACCCCGATCCAGCGGGGAACACTTTAAAACAGCCACAGCGCCAACGGTGCGCAGCCACTTGGCACGCTGACAAAGGCGCATACGCCTTAGTGAGCGCCTTTGTGAAATGCCTTGTGAAACAACGGATTTGCTGCACCCACAAGACTAACTTCGCCAAGGCAACCAATTTGCGGTATATCTAACGTATAAATATATAATTGTACTTCTGATTCTGGCAAAGAGCCTTAAAGAACCCCCTTTATGGCAGATAACTTGCTATCTGACCACTGTACAATTGTATAACCTGTGTATTCTGTAGAGTCTAGCTTGGTTTTCTGTAACTCATAAGTAACCTCTAATTGGCTACTGTACAATTGTATATTCCGATTATCTCAACAATATGGCGCTCCTTCACCATAGCCTGAGCATACTTCTTCTCGCCTTATACCTAATCGGTTTAAGAAGCAAGACAACCGCCCTCCCTTACCTACTCCCACTCCCCACCTACTACTCGAAAGTACGTAACTTCAAACCCAAACCCCCATTAGCCTATGATTACAAAGACTCTAGCCCTTCAGAGATCCCAGTCCGCAGACCTCCCAGACCATACATCAAAAAAGACCGAGCACTAAAAAACTTAGCTTCTTCCACCCCTTCCCCAAAGTCCCATTATGCTACTCTAAATATAAGATCTATGAGGAACAAATCCCAACTAATTTATGACTGGCTAACTGACAACAATCCTGACTTCGTCCTACTAATGGAGACTTGGCTACTCTCGGATCACGACATTATCATCCAAGAATGCCTGCCCCCTAACTTCAAAATCCTATCCTTAGCAAGAGAAAGAGGCAGGGGTGGAGGACTGGCGATAATCTTTAAAAACAACTTAAACTGCTCCATTCTAAGCTCTAATTCCTCCTCCAACTTGGAAATCTTATCTCTAAAGCTACATTCAGAACTTCTAGCAGACTCCCTAATAATCACTCTAGCCTACATTCCCCCCCAAAAATGGACCTCAGCCAAAGAAGAATTCCACGAGTTCCTCTTAACCAATTCTCTAACAGGGCCTTATAACCTCTTATGCGGAGATATAAACTTACACCTAGAGCTATCAGATCATCCAGAGACTACAGAATTTTGGTCCTTTCTAGCTTCACTAGGCTTCCCTAACCCACCCCCGGTAACAACTCACAAAAAAGGCCACCAACTCGACCTGGTATCACTGTCTTCAATAAACTCAATAAATCCCACTATTCGATGGATATCAGAAACCTGGTCTGATTCTCTATGGTCTGATCACAAAATATGTAATTTTGAATTTGAATGGCAATGGAAAACAACCTCTGCCACAATGAAAGTTAAGAACAAACCCACACAATTCCACACCAGCAGAGGCAAGATCAACCCCATGGAATTCTGGTCTCACTACGATATTATTCACAACCAAGACGAGGATTTTAATCAATTCATGAGTTCCTGGATCTGCACCAGCACCCACATCCTAAACGAAATGGTCCCACTGAAAAAAAGAAGGTTTAGACCTAGAAACCTAACAGGCTGGTTTGACCTAGAGCTCCTTGAGATAAAGAGAGAGTTAAGAAGCTTAGAAAGGAAATGGTCAAAATCAGGAACCCCAGAGACTAGAGACGCCTGGCGCCAAATGCTAAAAAGCTACAAAAACATAACCAAAGAGAAGAAAAAAACCTTCTATGCCCACAAAATAGGTAACATCTCCTTAAACAACAGCAAGCTGTTTAAACTAGTCAATGACCTGTGCGATACTCATTCCTACACAAACCTGGTAGAAGAACTCACAGTTACGGCACACGACCTAGACGATTTTTTCAATTCAAAAATAAAAAAATTAAGACTTGCTTTATCAAGCCCTCAAGACTCCCACTGGGACTACATCTTCCCCCATGACCCAGATGCATCTACAGCCGACATGAGTTGGTCCAACATCAAAGAGATTGACTGGCAAACATTCAATAAGCTCTACAACAAGTACGCCAAATCATACTGCAGACTGGACCCCTGCCCCCCAAATGTGATGAAAGCGGCCCCTATCAACTTCAAAGCCACACTACTAGACTGGATCAACCTACAACTATCCATTGGCAAGTTTCCAGAGGACTTGGGTCAAATCGTAATAACTCCTATTAAAAAGAACACCAAAGAAACATCCAATAACATAGCCAATTTTAGACCTGTCGCAAACATCCCTCTTGCTGCTAAATTAATGGAAGGCCTGGTAAACGCTGAACTAAATATCTACCTAGACAAATTCAACCTTCTGCAGAACAACCAATCAGGTTTCAGACCCGGCTTCAGCACCAAAACAATTATGGCCTCACTCCTAAACCACCTACATTCCCTTCTCAGTCAAGGCACCAGTGCAATGATTCTACAACTGGACCTAAGTTCTGCCTTCGACCTAGTAGATCACACCATCTTAATGAACTGTTTAGAATCCTTAGGCATCACAGAAAACGCTTACAACTGGTTCCAGGAATTCCTCGAGTTCAGATCCTATCAGGTATTCAAAGAAGACAAATTCTCCTTCAGCTGGAAAAACAACTGCGGGTTGCCCCAGGGCTCCCCGCTATCTCCGACCTTATTTAACATCTACCATATCACATTGGGACACCTGCTACAAAGCCTAAAACTCATCTACGCTGACGACATTACTGTAGTGCTACCACTAACCTGTCTGTCGTCAGACTTTATTAATCTCTTAACCAATATCCTAAAGCAAATAGAGCTTTGGATGACGGCCTTCAAACTAAAACTGAACACAGAAAAAACTAAATCTTTCCTGGCATCTCCCAATGCAAAGATAAAAGACAACACGATTCACGTGAATGGCCATGATTATGAAATTGACCAAACTATAAAAATACTAGGAGTCACCCTTGACAAACACCTAACCCTGGAAAAGCATACAAATTTAATGTTCAAAAAAAGTATATCAGTCCTATGGAAGCTCCGCACCATTAAAAAATTCTTCGGTGAATCATCCTTTCGATTACTCGTACAATCATCCATCTTGAGTACGCTGGATTACTGCAACCTTATATATCTGGGAGCTTATAAGAAGACACTTAACAAGCTAAGATTAATTCAGAACACTGCAGTCCGGCTCATCTTTGGTTTAGAAAAATGGAAACATATCACCCCATACTTTCAGATACTCCACTGGTTGCCGGTGGAATCCAGAATACTCTTCAAGTTTGCCTGCATCAGCTACAAAGCTATCTTTGGGATGCTACCAACTTACCTCGCCTCTCAATTCATCCTCAACAGCTCTAATAAGAGCTCTCGCAGAATAAATCTCTTTAATTACCCATCCCTGAAATCATGTCTTTACAAGAAGTTCCTAGACAGAATGTTATCATTCCAGGCAGCCAAACTGAACACATGGCTCGTAAAACCCATTCTCGAGGCCACTTCTTACGCCGACTTCAGAAAATCACTGAAGACCCGTCTCTTTAACAAATTCTAATTCCTAATTCTTGCCCAATCCCCCATTCTCTTGATTTTAGATTAACTCATCCTTCTTCCCATTTGTAAAGGTATTCCACCTAAATTGTTTTCCCCTGCACCCCAATCTCATTTTACCCCATTTTTAAAATTTAAAATTTCTCAATCATGCCATAGAAGATGGTTCAATATCAGGAACTTTCACCGAGGCTACTATAATTGTATTGCCTAAACCGGGTAAAGATCCACAGTGTGTACAGAACTACAGACCCCTATCTCTAATTAATACGGATGCAAAAATATACGCCAAACTTCTGGCCTCCCGTATGCAATCTGTCATCAAGCATTTAATTGCATCTGATCAATCGGGCTTTATTCATAACAGACAGTCATACAATAATACTAGATTATTCTCTAACATTATTAATCATCTCCACACTTCTGATCAAAAACTCGCTGTCCTAGGCTTGGATGCCGAAAAAGCCTTTGATCGTGTAGAATGGCCCTTTCTGTTTTACGTTCTGAAATGGTTTGGCTTTCCTTCCGAATTCATTCGCATGATACGTGTCCTTTATACATCTCCTTCCACCAAAATCAACATCAACGGGGTTCTATCGCATACCTTCCATCCCACTAGGGGTACTAGACAGGGTTGCCCTCTTTCCCCACTATTATTTGACCTCGCCTTGGAACCTCTTCTTCTAGCAATACGACACAATCCCTTGATTTCTGGTTTCAAAATGGGAGATATAGAAACTAAACTCGCGGCATATGCTGATGATATTCTCCTATTCGTTTCTCCTGATTCCATACCGCCTTTACTATCCACTATATCTCATTACTCACAACATTCAGGTTACAAATTGAACAACAATAAAACTGAAATTAGGGCCATAAATTGCCCTGAGTTACGCTGTGAAGCTACAGATTTCGGGTTTCACTGGTCAGAAAATCGAATTAAATATCTCGGTGTATATTTTGGTCCCACTTTGGAAGAAACTTCTGCTTATAATGTTGAATATATTACATCCATGGTGCGGGATCTTGTCAACCGCTGGTCTCCTCTTAGCCTGACATGGTGGGGTCGGTTAGAATCCATAAAAATGATGATCTCCCCTAAAGTTAACTACGTTCTTAATATGCTTCCTTTTTTGCTACCAAAATCTTTTTATACCTCTTTGGATACCATTCTCTCGAAGTTCCTATGGAATATGAAACAGCCACGTATTGGACTACAGAAACTTAAGGCTAGTAAAGCTAATGGTGGGGTTGGTTTCCCTTGCTTCCATTTGGAATAATCCACTGATTAAAATACAAAACTCCACTGTTTCTTGGCACATTTGGCAAAAATGTGGGATTTGGTCGATTAAACATATATGTCATCATCACACCTGGTTGAGCTTCACAGAGTTGGTCACATTATATAATCTTCCTATTAGCCAACAATTTAGGTGGTTACAACTTACTCATTGTCTGAGGAAGGCTTTCCCTAAATTAGAGACTCTTCAGGAATCGCCAGATTTGCTGACTTTTATGACTCGTTGTTTATTCTAAGCTTGAAAATAAATAAAACTTTTTTGAACTTTAAAAAAAAAAGGTTCAGCCTTTATGCTATGTATATGCCACAGGAGGGCAGCACTGAGCATCTCTGCAGTATAAAGACACTGAAGAGACACCGTTTTAATGTTCTGAATGTCATATGTATAAAAATAACGTACGTAACAGATACATTTTAAATGTTCTAAATGTGGTAAGTATAAAGACACTGAAGAGAAACCGTTTAAACATTCTGAATGTGATATATATTTTTAGCATGATTTGTCTCTGTAATAAAATATAAAACACATACTGAACAAATACCATGTACATGTTCTGAATGTGATATGTATTATAGGTATGCTTTGTTTCTGCACTATCATATAAAGACACATACTGAAGAAATCCATTTAAATATTCTGCATGTCATAAGTAGAAAGACACTTAAGAGAAACTATTTAAATGTTCTGAATGTGATATGTATTATAGGTATGCTTTTTCTCTGCAATATCATATAGACCAGTGGTTCCCAACCCTGTCCTGGAGGACCACCAGGCCAGTCAGGTTTTCAGGATAGCCCTAATGAATATGCATGGAGCTGATTTGCATGCCTGGCACCTCCATTATATGCAGATCACTCTCATGCATATTCATTAGGGCTATCCTGAAAACCCGACTGGCCTGCTGGTCCTCCAGTAGAGGGTTGGGAACCACTGATATAGACACATACTGAAGAGATACCTTTTAAATGTTCTAAATGTGATGTTTACAGACACTGAAGAGAAACAATTAAATATCTGAATGTGATAAGCATAAAACACATACTGAGCAAATACATTTTAAATGTTTTGAATGTGATAAGCATAAAAACAATGAACAGATACCTTTTAAATGTTCTGAATGTGATAAGTATAAAGACACTGAAGAGATACCTTTTAAATAGTCTGAATGTGATAAGTATAAAGATACAGATGAGATCCTATTTAAATGTTCTGGATGTGATAAGTATAAAAACAATAAAGAGATACCTTATAGATATTCTGAATGTGATAAGCATAGAAACAATGAAAAGATACCTTTTAAATGTCCCGAATGTGATAAGTATACAGACACATACTGAAGAAATACCTTTTAAATGTTCTAAATGTGATAATCATAAAAACAGTAAAGATATACCTTTTAAATGTTCTGAATGTGATAATCATGAAAACAATAAAGATACTTTTTAAATATTTTGAACGTGATAATCATAAGAACAATGAATAGATACCTTCTAAATGTTCTGACTGTGATAAGCATAAAACAATGAAAAGATACCTTTTAAATGATCCGAATATTGTAAGTATAAAGACACATATTGATCAGATACTTTTAAAATGTTCTAAATGTGATGTGTCTTTATAGTTATCATATTCAGAACATTTAAAAGGTATCTTTTCATTGTTTTATGCTTATCACATTTAGAACATTTAGAAGGTATCTCTTCAGTGTCTATTCTTATTATATTTAGAATATTTAGAAGGTATCTTTTCATTGTTTTATGTTTATCACATTCAGAACTCTTCGGAAATGTCACTCATAAACATATTGAATAGGATTGGTCAGGTGTATGTGTACATGCACAAAATTAGGGATAAAGGCCCAAATTCACTAAGCAAACCGATCGGTTTGCAAGCCCTTTGCGACCAAATTTCCCTCCAACCCCATTCACTATAGCCTGTAGCGATCCTCCCATGCAAATTAGCCAAGCGATTGATTCACTAACAGTTGCTTGGCTATTTCAAATCGGGTTTTACTATTGGCAAACCCGACTGCTGCAGACCTGTCAGTAACTGAGTTACTGAAAACAAAAGAAAAAATCCAACAAACAAAAACTAAAAAGGACTGCAGAGAAAATGTACAAGATGCAGACTATGTTTATTATATCAAATATAAATGCGGTCAGTGTTACCACCCTTCAAACAAACCTAAGGACCCGACACGGTCCGTGTTTCAGTAAACACATCTTCCTCTGGGGTCTGAACAAATATAAATAAAGATTGCTAAAAATATACAATTACAGATGTATAAAGACATGAAAAATGGACATATGGTGTGATGATAAATGAATAAAAACAATGACATAAGTAATGTGATAGAGTGACAATGGGATGTGACGTAAGACTCCATGTGATATACATAAACCAAACATATAAATAGAGGCTTGCACTGCAGGGAACGGCGGCAGAGAGCAGGAGAGTCCAGGAGCAGGCAGGAGAGATCAGGGCTGAGCCCTTACAGCAGTGACAGGAGGTTGCTTCTCTTGTCACTGTCATCAGTGTGTGCGCAAGAGCGGGGATCGCTCTGGCCGTGGGTTAGGGGCGTGTTAATGATCATTTCCATTTGCATGCAGGCCTTTAGTGAATTCGTCGGCTTGCATGCAAACGGAAACGGATCGCACACGGTTTGGAGGTTTAGTGAATTTGGGCCAAAATGCCTGGAGCTCAGAGGAGGCTATGGGAGAGACCATCACAGAGAACCATCCAGATGAGTCACCCTTTCGTGTGGCTGCATTCCCCAAGCTGCCAGTGGAGAGAAAACTGACTCCCTAACTTTATCTACATAGTGGTGTGAATATCGCCGCTATCTCGATTGTGCAGCCTCCTGTGGCTCCTTCTGGATATCGGTTTTTCACTACCACAGGTGGTGGTTGGAAAAAGCAACCAACTGCAGCAGCTGGCCATTAGCCCAGTCATGATTGAGTTTGTGTCAGCTTCTGTTCAATTTAGAATTCAGAGAAACATAACTTGGCCGGGAAGTCTAACTATACTTGCAGTTTTAATACTCGCAATGTCACTTCTCTTTATCTCAGAGAGATCTGTGCAGGAAACTTTCTCTGCTCTCTCTCCCTTTCCCCATCCCTCAATCAGCAGCTAGATAACTAGAAGAAACCTACTGGAATGATCACTTTACTTGGCATGTTAATCTGGGAATCTGTACAACTTGTGAGGTGTTACAATGCATGGGCTCTATACTGAAATACACAGAGCTCTGTGGTGATGTTACCGAGTTATTAATGCCGGTATGGTTATGCCAATAATCCATCATCCTACTTATATGCACATATTTATACCAAATCAGTTGCCCTATGTATGCACACATGTAATACAAGGTTTACTATTGCAGCTAAATACACTATACATTTTAGATTCGTTCAGGTAACAATTTAGAAGTCAGAGTCTATAATTGCAGTGCAGTTCATGTGAAAATAAAAGTTTTTACTGCTTTTCTAAAGTCTGATAATTTATAAAGAGTTACATGGCGTATGCAGTGCCAAGATAAGAAAAACAGAAATCAAGGAGAGCCTGGAGAAGCCCAGTTCGGTGATACGCAACCACCAACTCCTATGATGGGAGAATGGTGTGGGGTGTTTTTAAGAGCAGGTTAGAGAAGCATCTATCTGGGAAATTTTACATAAAGGGATCCTGCATGGAGGCAAGGGAGTACAGTAGATGAATACCCAAGGTCTCTCCCAACCCCATCTTTCTCCGTCCGATTCTAGAATAATTATCCTGTGACCATAACCCTCAGATTTTGTGATTCTGGACATGTTATGTCAGGCATCAGTGATATACATCTTGGCTTAATGGGTTTGATATTATTATTACACCAGATCATTCATCTGCCACTCTTGGGGAGGGTGGTGGATAGGAGATGATGCACTTATACTCCCCTTTTTAACCCCAAATATTCTGTGGCATGCTTCTTCTCAGGAAGCACCAGCCCAAGTTCCTGTGCCTGGATAAGCTCCTTTCTTAATAATTACCATTGCAAACAGAAACAGGTCAGGTGTAGTGGAAAATACACAGCAAACGCCTCATCAGGATAGACTTGGCTCACTAGAGTTCCCTATATCGATTTATCTTTTATTTTTGAAATCCATTTAATCAAGGACAGCAAGATGTTCTTCAGAGGAACTGTACTCTTCTCCAAACTCCAGGAGTGTCAATTCACATTCCCATTCCTTCTGCTTAGGTACCCATCGCCCTGAAGACCTGGTGCCACTGCTGTCTAACTCAGGGAAGCTTTTAACCTCATTAGCTAAGAGACATTGATGCCCTGTATGACCCATTTCAAATGTAGTGAAAACACAGGAATATTCGAAGCCTCCATCCCTCTCTGGATTAGTTAATGAATGGATAAAGTCCACCTTTAATCCCCACTGAAAGTCAGGATGATTGTCTCAAGAAAAGCTGTGGACAATTAGAACTAGTCTCTGCATGGAGTAGGGTAAAATTCAGGACTGGATCAGATTAGTCAACCTGGGATGGTGTAGCAAATCCAAGGTCACATTTGAGACTTGCTAGACCAGCCCTCAGGATGGCTACTGAAACAGCCTGTGCTATGCAGAAGCTGTAGAGTTTTCCCTAAAGGCTGGTAAGCAAACAAATCAGGGCTACCAAGTTGCCCAGTTCCAGGCTACCCAATGAACTTTGTGCTGAAAATCAAAGGAATCAAGGATAAAGCTGTCAGAAACCCAGAACTGACCTATGATCTCCCTTCTAAATTTTGTTTTTCTTAGGGAATGCAATGGGGAACTCAGAAGTCCAAGTCCTTACCTGCAAAGGAGTAAACCTAGCACTGGATCCAGTTGAAAGCCTTATTTCACTGATTGTACAGCTCTTTTTAGTGTAAACCACCTAGCACTTTTGGTTATGGTGGTATAAAAGAATAAAGTTATTATTATATTTAAAAGGAGAGGAGCTTCAGTTGCACAGCCAGTTTGAGGAGGGCAGAGCAGGCAGTTGCTCTGCACAGTTGGGAAAGTCTCTATTATTAACAGATTTAAACAATTCAATGTGCAATCTGAGGAATGACCACAGGAGGACAGCACTGAGCTATTAAAAATAGCCATCTTATTAGGCAATGGCGCCCTCGTGTGGCACTATCTAGAATAGCACCTATAAATCTAAGATTTGAAATTCAGCATAAAATTTCTTTATATGCATTTAAAAAAAAAAAATATTTATTTGGTTGCTTAGCCCATCTTCCCAAAAGAGTACAGAATGGGTTACAAATCAGCATACATAGTATAATTAAATAAATGCATAGTGCACACAGATACTCTTACAAAGAATGATTTTTTTAAGTTCAAAAAAGTTTTATTTATTTTCAAGCATAGAATAAACAACGAGTAATGGTCATGTCACAACAGAGCATACTTCTAAATGTACTGACAGTATCATTATTTCTTGCTGATAGCTTACAGCTTGTTTATGACATATTGATGCATAATCCTTTAAGCTGCTCTGTATACAAAGAATGATATTAATTTTCCTGGTAACAGTATTTTATGATTATGATTATTGAGAGCTTCTATACCGCTACTAATAACAGTGGAGTCAATTCAGAGCGGTCTATATGAGCTTCTGTAAAGGTGTTATGATACATTAGTTTCTTTTCCTTGTCTTAATTACATTTAGAACATTTAAATGGTTTCTGTTCAGTGTCTTTATACTTATCACATTCAGAACATTTAAATCGTTTCTCTTCAGTGTGTTTATACTTATTACATTTAGAACATTTAAAATATTTCTCTTCAGTGATAAGTATAAAAAAATGAAGAGAAACGTTTTAAATGTTCTAAATGTGATAAGTATAAAGACACTGAAGAGATACCTTTAAATGCGTTCTATAGTTGGGGAAGAGGGCATTCTCTAAATATAATGTGATAGAGTATGAACCTAATCCATCGGAGTGATGCTGAAACTCTGATCAGTTAGGGGGGATAAATGGTTCAGCCTTTATGCTAGACATTTGCCACAGGAGGGCAGCACTGAGCATCTCTGCAGTACTGTTTCCTGAAACTGATCAGGTAGGGGGATAAAAGGTTCAGCCTTTATGCTATATATTTGCCACAGGAGGGCAGCACTAAGCATCTCTGCAGTATAAAGACACTGAAGAGACACCGTTTAAATGTTCTGAATGTCATATGTATAAAAATAACGTACTGAACAGATACATTTTAAATGTTCTAAATGTGATAAGTTTAAAGACATTGAAGAGAAACCGTTTAAACATTCTGAATGTGATATGTATTTTAAGCATGATTTGTCTCTAATAAAATATAAAACACATACTGAACAAATACCATGTATATGTTCTGAATGTGATATGTATTATAAGTATGCTTTGTCTCTGCACTATCATATAAAGACACATACTGAAGAAATCAATTTAAATATTCTGCATGTCATAAGTATAAAGACACTGAAGAGACACCATTTAAATGTTCTGAATATGATATGTATTATAGGTATGCTTTTTCTCTGCAATATCATATAGACACATACTGAAGAGATACCTTTTAAATGTTATAAATGTGATGTTTACAAACACTTAAGAGAAACATTTAAATGTTCTGAATGTGATAAGCATAAAACACATACTGAGCAAATACATTTTAAATGTTTTGAATGTGATAAGCATAACAACAATGAAGAGATACCTTTTAAATGTTCTGAATGTGATAAGTAAAAAACAATAAAGAGATACCTTAAAGATATTCTGAATGTGATAAGCATAGAAACAATGAAAAGATACCTTTTAAATGTCCCGAATATTATAATATACAGACACATACTGAAGAGATACCTTTTAAATGTTCTGAATGTCACAAGCATAGAAACAAAAAAGAGATACCTTTTAAATGTTCTAAGTGTGATAAGAATAGACACTAAAGAAATACCTTTTAAATGTTCTGAACGTGATATCATAAAAACAATAAAGAGATACTTTTTAAATGTTTTGAACATGATAATCATAAGAACAACAAATAGATACCTTTTAAATATTCTGACTGTGATAAGCATAAAACAATGAAAAGATACATTTTAAATGATCCGAATATTGTAAGTATAAAGACACATATTGAACAGATACTTTTAAAATGTTCTAAATGTGGTGTGTCTTTATAGTTATCATATTCAGAACATTTATAAGGTATATTTTCATTGTTTTATGCTTATCACATTTAGAACATTTAGAAGGTATCTCTTCAATGTTTTTATACTTATCACATTTAGAACATTTAAAAGGTATCTTTATTGTTTCTATGCTTGTGACATTCAGAACATTTAATAGGTATCCCTTCAGTATGTTACTGTATACTTATCACATTCAGGATATTTAAAAGGTATCTTTTCATTATTTTTATGCTTATCACATTCAGAATATTTAAACTAAACTAAACCTTAAGTTTACATACTGCATCATCTCCACGGATGTTGTGGAGCTCGGCACGGTTTACAAGTACTTAAAATATAGGAAGAGAAGAGTAAGGGGGGACAGAATTACATTTTAGTGAAAAGGTATCTCTTCAGTATCTCTATATTTATGACATTTAAAAAATTGAAAAGGTAACTCTTCATTGTTTTTATTTGACATTCAGAATATTTAAAATGTATCTCTTCAGTATGTGTCTGTATACTTATCACATTCGAGACATTTAAAAGGTATCTTTTTATTGTTTTTATGATTATCACATTCAGAACATTTAAAAGGTATCTCTTTATTTTTTATACTTGTGACATTCAGAATGTTTAGAAGGTATCTCTTCAGTGTCTTTATACTTATCACATTTAGAACATTTAAAATGTATCTGTTCAGTGTCTTTATACTTATCACATTCAGAACGTTTAAAAGGTATTTCTTCAGTATCTTTATACTTATCACATTTAGAACATTTAAAAGGTATCTCTTTATTGTTTCTATGCTTGTGACATTCAGAACATTTAAAAGGTCTTTATACTTATCACATTTAGAACATTAAAAAGGTATCTCTTTATTGTTTATATGCGACATTCAGAATATTTAAAAGGTATCTCTTCAGTATGTGTCTGTATACTTATCACATTCGAGACATTTAAAAGGTATCTTTACATTGTTTTTATGATTATCACATTCAGCACATTTAAAAGGTATCTCTTTATTTTTTTATACTTGTGACATTCAGAACGTTTACTTCAGTGTCTTTATACTTATCACATTTAGAACATTTAAAATGTATCTGTTTAGTGTTTTTATACTTATCACATTCAGAACGTTTAAAAGGTATTTCTTCAGTATCTTTATACTTATCACATTTAGAACATTTAAAAGTTATCTCTTTATTGTTTCTATGCTTGTGACATTCAGAACATTTAAAAGGTCTTTATACTTATCACATTTAGAACATTGAAAAGGTATCTCTTTATTTTTTATATGTGACATTCAGAATATTTAAAAGGGATCTCTTCAGTATATTCTGTATACTTATCACATTCGCGACATTTAAAAGGTATCTTTTCATTGTTTTTATGATTATCACATTCTAAACATTTAAAAGGTATCTCTTTATGAGTTTTATACTTGTGACATTCAGAACATTTAAAAGATATCTCTTCATTGTTTTTATGCTTATCATATTAAGAACATTTAAAAGGTATCTTTTCGTTGTTTGTATGCTTATCACATTTTGAACATTGAAAAGGTATCTCTTTATTGTTTATATGTGTCATTCAGAATATTTAAAAGGTATCTCTTCAGTATGTGTCTGTATACTTATCACATTCAGGACATTTAAAAAGTATCTATTCAGTGTCTTTATACTTATCACATTTATAACATTTAAAAGGTATCTCTTTATTGGTTTTATACTTGTGACATTCAAAACATTGAGAAGGTATCTCTTTATTTTTTATATGTGACATTCAGAATATTTAAAAGGGATCTCTTCAGTATATTCTGTATACTTATCACATTCGCGACATTTAAAAGGTATCTTTTCATTGTTTTTATGATTATCACATTCTAAACATTTAAAAGGTATCTCTTTATGAGTTTTATACTTGTGACATTCAGAACATTTAAAAGATATCTCTTCATTGTTTTTATGCTTATCATATTAAGAACATTTAAAAGGTATCTTTTCATTGTTTGTATGCTTATCACATTTTGAACATTGAAAAGGTATCTCTTTATTGTTTATATGTGTCATTCAGAATATTTAAAAGGTATCTCTTCAGTATGTGTCTGTATACTTATCACATTCAGGACATTTAAAAAGTATCTATTCAGTGTCTTTATACTTATCACATTTATAACATTTAAAAGGTATCTCTTTATTGGTTTTATACTTGTGACATTCAAAACATTGAGAAGGTATCTCTTTAGTGTCTTTATACTTATCACATTTAGAACATTTAAAAGGTATCTCTTTATTGTTTTTATACTTGTGACATTCAGAAAATTTAGAAGGTATCTCTTCAGTGTCTTTATAGTTATCACATTCAGAACATTGAGAAGGTATCTTTTCATTGTTTTTATGCTTATCACATTAAGAACATTTAAAAGATATCTTTTCATTATTTTTATGCTTATCACATTTAGAACATTGAAAAGGTATCTCTTTATTGTTTATATGTGACATTCAGAATATTTAAAAGGTATCTCTTCAGTATGTGTCTGTATACTTATCACATTCAGGACATTTAAAAAGTATCTATTCAGTGTCTTTATACTTATCACATTTAGAACATTTAAAAGGTATCTCTTTATTGTTTTTATATTTGTGACATTCAGAACATTTAGAAGGTCTTTATACTTATCACATTCAGAACATGGAGAAGGTATCTCTTCAGTGGTTTCATGATTATCACATTGAGAACATTGAAACGGTATCTCTTCATTGATTTTATGCTTACTACATTTAGAACTTTGAAATCGTATCTCTTCAGTATGTCTTTATACTTATCACATTCAGAACATTTAAACAGTTTCACTTTAGTATCTTTGTTCTGCAGAGATGCTCAGTGCTGCCCTCCTGTGGCTAATGTCTAGCATAACGGCTGAACCATTTTTCCCTACCTTAGCAGAGTTTCAACATTACCCCCACCAGCATGAAAAAAAACAGGTGGTTAATGTGGAAACAGAGTGGGAAATGTAAATCAAACAAAAATGGACACATTTTTTTATTTAAGTTTTTTAAATAAGTTATTTAAGCTTGGAATAAACAATCAGTAATGGTCAGGAAAGGAGAACTGAAACCAAAGGATAAGAAATTGGAAATTGCAACCCAGGACAGTGCATTACGAGAGATACGGATCACAGCAAATACAGGAATGGGAAAATGGAAAACCAGAAATGTAACTGCTAAGAACAGTTACCCTATTTTTAGACGTCTGCAAGGTGCTGAGGGTAGTAATTTTCAATGTAGAAAGATTCCATGAAATAACATCTCACATCCGCTGGGAACTTTGTAAACATTTTAGCATCATTGGACTGGAAGAGCACTGGGGGACCCACAACCCTAAGAGAATTCTCGAGAATGAAGAGATTATGATCACCTTGGTCATCCCCATTCTGACCAGTAAAAAGCTGGATGCAAGGAAACTGGACACATTGGTGAAAGAGAAAACTCCAGATGGGCATTAATCAGCAAAGTGCCTGCCCTTAGCGGTAACTCTATAAGATGCAGGAAAAGAAATAAGATCCGGACAGAGTAGTTGCCAGATTTTTACATCCCGGTGAATGGCTGCCTAAATCAAGAGCTCCATAGGGGCTGATAAGAATTGTGGAGTTAAAAGCCTCCAGCGCATAGCAATCTCTGACTCTTGGGAGGTCGAGGGTCAGTAAGGTTATGGCGAAGGGGGTGAGAAGTCCTCTGCAGACCTGCCTGGAGGTCCTCTGGAGAAAAATAAGATGGCGGCAGGGCAGACGACTTATTCAGAGTTGGAGGATGAGGGTATCCCTGCTCAACAGTTGGAGGACGGCGAGGAGGCTCACAGATGTGGTTTAAAGCATTGAAGGAGGAGATGATTGGGGTCCAGGTCGACGTTAAAGCGTAGAACTCTGCTCCAATGTTTGTGAGTTGGGTGCCCGGGTTTCCATCTCTGAAGACCACATGGAAACCCTTTCTACATCGGTGTCTGGGATTAAAGAATCTACCGATCGTATATCTACTGAACTGCAACACCTACAAGCGCAGGCGGAGGATCTTGAAAATCAATCCCGGCGCTATAATCTGCATTTTAAAGGCATACCAGAGGTGCAGGCCTATCGGGACTGCAAAATAGTGGTGCGGGAGTTTTGTGAACAATTGCTGCGGGCTGATGGATCACATGCTTTTACTACGGACACATCGTAGCCTGTTGCCAACTAGAGGTCCCGGCACTAAGGATATTATCGCTTGCTTTGGCGATTACAATTTAAAGGAGCGTGTTTTGCAGGCGACTTTTCATTGGCAAGATCTGGCAGTGGGAGTATTTCAGGATCTAGCATGGTCTACGCTACAGAAACGCAAGGCCTTTAAAGAAGTCACCCAGGTTTTGCGTGCAGGTGGACATAGGTTTCGCTGGCTATTTCCCTTTGGGGTGTGGTTGACTGTGAATGGAAGATCTAAGCAAGTGAGCACCGTTGCAGAAGCGTGGTCGGAGATGCAAGATCTGGGCTGCACGAACCTTCCTGAGATAGCAGTGACGTCTAGGCCGAGCGGGACATGTATCTCTTCAGTATGTGTCTGTATACTTATCACATTCAGGACATTTAAAAAGTATCTATTCAGTGTCTTTATACTTATCACATTTATAACATTTAAAAGGTATCTCTTCCGTGTCTTTATATTTACCACATTTAGAACATTTAAAAGGTATCTCTTCTGTCTCTTTATATTTACCACATTTAGAACATTTAAAATGTATCTCTTCACTATGTGTGTATGATATTGCAGAGACAAAGCCTATAATACATATCACATTCAGAACAGTTAAAGTGTTTCTAGTTAGTGTCTTTAAACTTATCACATTTAGAACATTTAAAAGGTATCTCTTTATTGTTTTATACTTATTACATTCAGAACTTTTAGAAGGTATCTTTTCATTGTTTCTATACTTTTGACATTCAGAACATTAAGAAGGTATCTCTTCAGTGGTTTTATGATTATCACATTGAGAACATTTAAAAGGTATCTCTTCATTGATTTTATGCTTACTACATTTAGAACTTTGAAATCGTATCTCTTCAGTATGTCTTTATACTTATCACATTCAGAACCTTGAAACTGTTTCACTTTATTCTACAAAGATGCTCAGTGCTGCCCTCCTGTGGCAAACATATAGCATAACGGCTGAACCATTTTTCCCCTACCTGAGCAGAGTTTCAACATTACCCCCACCAGCTTGAAAAAAAACAGGTGGTTAATGTGGAAACAGAGTGGGAAATGTAAATCAAACAAAAATGGACACATTTTTTTATTTAAGTTCAAAAAAGTTTTATTTATTTTCAAGCTTGGAATAAACAATCAGTAATGGTCAGGAAAGGAGAACTGAAACCAAAGGATAAGAAATTGGAAATTGCAACCCAGGACAGTGTATTACGAGAGATACGGATCGCAGCAAATACAGGAATGGGAAAATGGAAAACCAGAAATGTAACTGCTAAGAACAGTTACCCTATTTTTAGACGTCTGCAAGGTGCTGAGGGTAGTAATTTTCAATGTAGAAAGATTCCATGAAATAACATCTCACATCCGCTGGGAACTTTGTAAACATTTTAGCATCATTGGACTGGAAGAGCACTGGGGGACCCACAACCCTAAGAGAATTCTCGAGAATGAAGAGATTATGATCACCTTGGTCATCCCCATTCTGACCAGTAAAAAGCTGGATGCAAGGAAACTGGACACATTGGTGAAAGAGAAAACTCCAGATGGGCATTAATCAGCAAAGTGCCTGCCCTTAGCGGTAACTCTATAAGATGCAGGAAAAGAAATAAGATCCGGACAGAGTAGTTGCCAGATTTTTACATCCCGGTGAATGGCTGCCTAAATCGAGAGCTCCATAGGGGCTGATAAGAATTGTGGAGTTAAAAGCCTCCAGCGCATAGCAATCTCTGACTCTTGGGAGGTCGAGGGTCAGTAAGGTTATGGCGAAGGGGGTGAGAAGTCCTCTGCAGACCTGCCTGGAGGTCCTCTGGAGAAAAATAAGATGGCAGCAGGGCAGGCGACTCATTCAGAGTTGGAGGATGAGGATATCCCTGCTCAACAGTTGGAGGACGGCGAGGAGGCTCACAGATGTGGTTTAAAGCATTGAAGGAGGAGATGATTGGGGTCCAGGTCGACGTTAAAGCATAGAACTCCGCTCCAATGTTTGTGAGTTGGGTGCCCGGGTTTCCATCTCTGAAGACCACATGGAAACCCTTTCTACATCGGTGTCTGGGATTAAAGAATCTACCGATCGTATATCTACTGAACTGCAACACCTACAAGCGCAGGCGGAGGATCTTGAAAATCAATCCCGGCGCTATAATCTGCATTTTAAAGGCATACCAGAGGTGCAGGCCTATCGGGACTGCAAAATAGTGGTGCGGGAGTTTTGTGAACAATTGCTGCGGGCTGATGGATCACATGCTTTTACTACGGACACATCGTAGCCTGTTGCCAACTAGAGGTCCCGGCACTAAGGATATTATCGCTTGCTTTGGCGATTACAATTTAAAGGAGCGTGTTTTGCAGGCGACTTTTCATTGGCAAAATCTGGCGGTGGGAGTATTTCAGGATCTAGCATGGTCTACGCTACAGAAACGCAAGGCCTTTAAAGAAGTCACCCAGGCTTTGCGTGCAGGTGGACATAGGTTTCGCTGGCTATTTCCCTTTGGGGTGTGGTTGACTGTGAATGGAAGATCTAAGCAAGTGAGCACCATTGCAGAAGCGTGGTCGGAGATGCAAGATCTGGGCTGCACGAACCTTCCTGAGATAGCAGTGACGTCTAGGCCGAGCGGGACATGTATCTCTTCAGTATGTGTCTGTATACTTATCACATTCAGGACATTTAAAAAGTATCTATTCAGTGTCTTTATACTTATCACATTTATAACATTTAAAAGGTATCTCTTCCGTGTCTTTATATTTACCACATTTAGAACATTTAAAAGGTATCTCTTCACTATGTGTGTATGATATTGCAGAGACAAAGCCTATAATACATATCACATTCAGAACAGTTAAAGTGTTTCTAGTTAGTGTCTTTAAACTTATCACATTTAGAACATTTAAAAGGTATCTCTTTATTGTTTTATACTTATTACATTCAGAACTTTTAGAAGGTATCTTTTCATTGTTTCTATACTTTTGACATTCAGAACATTAAGAAGGTATCTCTTCATTGATTTTATGCTTACTACATTTAGAACTTTGAAATCGTATCTCTTCAGTATGTCTTTATACTTATCACATTCAGAACCTTGAAACTGTTTCACTTTATTCTACAAAGATGCTCAGTGCTGCCCTCCTGTGGCAAACATATAGCATAACGGCTGAACCATTTTTCCCCTACCTGAGCAGAGTTTCAACATTACCCCCACCAGCTTGAAAAAAAACAGGTGGTTAATGTGGAAACAGAGTGGGAAATGTAAATCAAACAAAAATGGACACATTTTTTTATTTAAGTTCAAAAAAGTTTTATTTATTTTCAAGCTTGGAATAAACAATCAGTAATGGTCAGGAAAGGAGAACTGAAACCAAAGGATAAGAAATTGGAAATTGCAACCCAGGACAGTGTATTACGAGAGATACGGATCGCAGCAAATACAGGAATGGGAAAATGGAAAACCAGAAATGTAACTGCTAAGAACAGTTGCCCTATTTTTAGACGTCTGCAAGGTGCTGAGGGTAGTAATTTTCAATGTAGAAAGATTCCATGAAATAACATCTCACATCCGCTGGGAACTTTGTAAACATTTTAGCATCATTGGACTGGAAGAGCACTGGGGGACCCACAACCCTAAGAGAATTCTTTGAGAATGAAGAGATTATGATCACCTTGGTCATCCCCATTCTGACCAGTAAAAAGCTGGATGCAAGGAAACTGGACACATTGGTGAAAGAGAAAACTCCAGATGGGCGGTAACTCTATAAGATGCAGGAAAAGAAATAAGATCCGGACAGAGTAGTTGCCAGATTTTTACATCCCAGTGAATGGCTGCCTAAATCAAGAGCTCCATAGGGGCTGATAAGAATTGTGGAGTTAAAAGCCTCCAGCGCATAGCAATCTCTGACTCTTGGGAGGTCGAGGGTCAGTAAGGTTATGGCGAAGGGGGTGAGAAGTCCTCTGCAGACCTGCCTGGAGGTCCTCTGGAGAAAAATAAGATGGCGGCAGGGCAGACGACTTATTCAGAGTTGGAGGATGAGGGTATCCCTGCTCAACAGTTGGAGGACGGCGAGGAGGCTCACAGATGTGGTTTAAAGCATTGAAGGAGGAGATGATTGGGGTCCAGGTCGACGTTAAAGCGTAGAACTCCGCTCCAATGTTTGTGAGTTGGGTGCCCGGGTTTCCATCTCTGAAGACCACATGGAAACCCTTTCTACATCGGTGTCTGGGATTAAAGAATCTACCGATCGTATATCTACTGAACTGCAACACCTACAAGCGCAGGCGGAGGATCTTGAAAATCAATCCTGGCGCTATAATCTGCATTTTAAAGGCATACCAGAGGTGCAGGCTTATCGGGACTGCAAAATAGTGGTGCGGGAGTTTTGTGAACAATTGCTGCGGGCTGATGGATCACATGCTTTTACTACGGACACATCGTAGCCTGTTGCCAACTAGAGGTCCCGGCACTAAGGATATTATCGCTTGCTTTGGCGATTACAATTTAACGGAGCGTGTTTTGCAGGCGACTTTTCATTGGCAAGATCTGGCGGTGGGAGTATTTCAGGATCTAGCATGGTCTACGCTACAGAAACGCAAGGCCTTTAAAGAAGTCACCCAGGCTTTGCGTGCAGGTGGTCATAGGTTTCGCTGGCTATTTCCCTTTGGGGTGTGGTTGACTGTGAATGGAAGATCTAAGCAAGTGAGCACCGTTGCAGAAGCGTGGTCGGAGATGCAAGATCTGGGCTGCACGAACCTTCCTGAGATAGCAGTGACGTCTAGGCCGAGCGGGACATGTATCTCTTCAGTATGTGTCTGTATACTTATCACATTTAGAACATTTAAAAGGTATCTCTTCTGTGTCTTTATACTTATCACATTTAGAACATTTAAAAGGTATCTCTTCCGTGTCTTTATATTTACCACATTTAGAACATTTAAAAGGTATCTCTTCTGTCTCTTTATATTTACCACATTTAGAACATTTAAAAGGTATCTCTTCACTATGTGTGTATGATATTGCAGAGACAAAGCCTATAATACATATCACATTCAGAACAGTTAAAGTGTTTCTAGTTAGTGTCTTTAAACTTATCACATTTAGAACATTTAAAAGGTATCTCTTTATTGTTTTATACTTATTACATTCAGAACTTTTAGAAGGTATCTTTTCATTGTTTCTATACTTTTGACATTCAGAACATTAAGAAGGTATCTCTTCAGTGGTTTTATGATTATCACATTGAGAACATTTAAAAGGTATCTCTTCATTGATTTTATGCTTACTACATTTAGAACTTTGAAATCGTATCTCTTCAGTATGTCTTTATACCTATCACATTCAGAACCTTGAAACTGTTTCACTTTATTCTACAAAGATGCTCAGTGCTGCCCTCCTGTGGCAAACATATAGCATAACGGCTGAACCATTTTTCCCCTACCTGAGCAGAGTTTCAACATTACCCCCACCAGCTTGAAAAAAAACAGGTGGTTAATGTGGAAACAGAGTGGGAAATGTAAATCAAACAAAAATGGACACATTTTTTTATTTAAGTTCAAAAAAGTTTTATTTATTTTCAAGCTTGGAATAAACAATCAGTAATGGTCAGGAAAGGAGAACTGAAACCAAAGGATAAGAAATTGGAAATTGCAACCCAGGACAGTGTATTACGAGAGATACGGATCGCAGCAAATACAGGAATGGGAAAATGGAAAACCAGAAATGTAACTGCTAAGAACAGTTACCCTATTTTTAGATGTCTGCAAGGTGCTGAGGGTAGTAATTTTCAATGTAGAAAGATTCCATGAAATAACATCTCACATCCGCTGGGAACTTTGTAAACATTTTATCATCATTGGACTGGAAGAGCACTGGGGGACCCACAACCCTAAGAGAATTCTCGAGAATGAAGAGATTATGATCACCTTGGTCATCCCCATTCTGACCAGTAAAAAGCTGGATGCAAGGAAACTGGACACATTGGTGAAAGAGAAAACTCCAGATGGGCATTAATCAGCAAAGTGCCTGCCCTTAGCGGTAACTCTATAAGATGCAGGAAAAGAAATAAGATCCGGACAGAGTAGTTGCCAGATTTTTACATCCCAGTGAATGGCTGCCTAAATCAAGAGCTCCATAGGGGCTGATAAGAATTGTGGAGTTAAAAGCCTCCAGTGCATAGCAATCTCTGACTCTTGGGAGGTCGAGGGTCAGTAAGGTTATGGCGAAGGGGGTGAGAAGTCCTCTGCAGACCTGCCTGGAGGTCCTCTGGAGAAAAATAAGATGGCGGCAGGGCAGACGACTTATTCAGAGTTGGAGGATGAGGGTATCCCTGCTCAACAGTTGGAGGACGGCGAGGAGGCTCACAGATGTGGTTTAAAGCATTGAAGGAGGAGATGATTGGGGTCCAGGTCGACGTTAAAGCGTAGAACTCCGCTCCAATGTTTGTGAGTTGGGTGCCCGGGTTTCCATCTCTGAAGACCACATGGAAACCCTTTCTACATCGGTGTCTGGGATTAAAGAATCTACCGATCGTATATCTACTGAACTGCAACACCTACAAGCGCAGGCGGAGGATCTTGAAAATCAATCCTGGCGCTATAATCTGCATTTTAAAGGCATACCAGAGGTGCAGGCCTATCGGGACTGCAAAATAGTGGTGCGGGAGTTTTGTGAACAATTGCTGCGGGCTGATGGATCACATGCTTTTACTACGGACACATCGTAGCCTGTTGCCAACTAGAGGTCCCGGCACTAAGGATATTATCGCTTGCTTTGGCGATTACAATTTAACGGAGCGTGTTTTGCAGGCGACTTTTCATTGGCAAGATCTGGCGGTGGGAGTATTTCAGGATCTAGCATGGTCTACGCTACAGAAACGCAAGGCCTTTAAAGAAGTCACCCAGGCTTTGCGTGCAGGTGGTCATAGGTTTCGCTGGCTATTTCCCTTTGGGGTGTGGTTGACTGTGAATGGAAGATCTAAGCAAGTGAGCACCGTTGCAGAAGCGTGGTCGGAGATGCAAGATCTGGGCTGCACGAACCTTCCTGAGATAGCAGTGACGTCTAGGCCGAGCGGGACATGTATCTCTTCAGTATGTGTCTGTATACTTATCACATTCAGGACATTTAAAAAGTATCTATTCAGTGTCTTTATACTTATCACATTTATAACATTTAAAAGGTATCTCTTCCGTGTCTTTATATTTACCACATTTAGAACATTTAAAAGGTATCTCTTCTGTCTCTTTATATTTACCACATTTAGAACATTTAAAATGTATCTCTTCACTATGTGTGTATGATATTGCAGAGACAAAGCCTATAATACATATCACATTCAGAACAGTTAAAGTGTTTCTAGTTAGTGTCTTTAAACTTATCACATTTAGAACATTTAAAAGGTATCTCTTTATTGTTTTATACTTATTACATTCAGAACTTTTAGAAGGTATCTTTTCATTGTTTCTATACTTTTGACATTCAGAACATTAAGAAGGTATCTCTTCAGTGGTTTTATGATTATCACATTGAGAACATTGAAAAGGTATCTCTTCATTGATTTTATGCTTACTACATTTAGAACTTTGAAATCGTATCTCTTCAGTATGTCTTTATACTTATCACATTCAGAACCTTGAAACTGTTTCACTTTATTCTACAAAGATGCTCAGTGCTGCCCTCCTGTGGCAAACATATAGCATAACGGCTGAACCATTTTTCCCCTACCTGAGCAGAGTTTCAACATTACCCCCACCAGCTTGAAAAAAAACAGGTGGTTAATGTGGAAACAGAGTGGGAAATGTAAATCAAACAAAAATGGACACATTTTTTTATTTAAGTTCAAAAAAGTTTTATTTATTTTCAAGCTTGGAATAAACAATCAGTAATGGTCAGGAAAGGAGAACTGAAACCAAAGGATAAGAAATTGGAAATTGCAACCCAGGACAGTGTATTACGAGAGATACGGATCGCAGCAAATACAGGAATGGGAAAATGGAAAACCAGAAATGTAACTGCTAAGAACAGTTACCCTATTTTTAGACGTCTGCAAGGTGCTGAGGGTAGTAATTTTCAATGTAGAAAGATTCCATGAAATAACATCTCACATCCGCTGGGAACTTTGTAAACATTTTAGCATCATTGGACTGGAAGAGCACTGGGGACCCACAACCCTAAGAGAATTCTCGAGAATGAAGAGATTATGATCACCTTGGTCATCCCCATTCTGACCAGTAAAAAGCTGGATGCAAGGAAACTGGACACATTGGTGAAAGAGAAAACTCCAGATGGGCATTAATCAGCAAAGTGCCTGCCCTTAGCGGTAACTCTATAAGATGCAGGAAAAGAAATAAGATCCGGACAGAGTAGTTGCCAGATTTTTACATCCCGGTGAATGGCTGCCTAAATCGAGAGCTCCATAGGGGCTGATAAGAATTGTGGAGTTAAAAGCCTCCAGCGCATAGCAATCTCTGACTCTTGGGAGGTCGAGGGTCAGTAAGGTTATGGTGAAGGGGGTGAGAAGTCCTCTGCAGACCTGCCTGGAGGTCCTCTGGAGAAAAATAAGATGGCGGCAGGGCAGGCGACTCATTCAGAGTTGGAGGATGAGGGTATCCCTGCTCAACAGTTGGAGGACGGCGAGGAGGCTCACAGATGTGGTTTAAAGCATTGAAGGAGGAGATGATTGGGGTCCAGGTCGACGTTAAAGCGTAGAACTCCGCTCCAATGTTTGTGAGTTGGGTGCCCGGGTTTCCATCTCTGAAGACCACATGGAAACCCTTTCTACATCGGTGTCTGGGATTAAAGAATCTACCGATCGTATATCTACTGAACTGCAACACCTACAAGCGCAGGCGGAGGATCTTGAAAATCAATCCCGGCGCTATAATCTGCATTTTAAAGGCATACCAGAGGTGCAGGCTTATCGGGACTGCAAAATAGTGGTGCGGGAGTTTTGTGAACAATTGCTGCGGGCTGATGGATCACATGCTTTTACTACAGACACATCGTAGCCTGTTGCCAACTAGATGTCCCGGCACTAAGGATATTATCGCTTGCTTTGGCGATTACAATTTAAAGGAGCGTGTTTTGCAGGCGACTTTTCATTGGCAAGATCTGGCGGTGGGAGTATTTCAGGATCTAGCATGGTCTACGCTACAGAAACGCAAGGCCTTTAAAGAAGTCACCCAGGCTTTGCGTGCAGGTGGACATAGGTTTCGCTGGCTATTTCCCTTTGGGGTGTGGTTGACTGTGAATGGAAGATCTAAGCGAGTGAGCACCGTTGCAGAAGCGTGGTCGGAGATGCAAGATCTGGGCTGCACGAACCTTCCTGAGATAGCAGTGACGTCTAGGCCGAGCGGGACATGGACTACAGTGTTGAGATCTGGAAAGAAACCTGTCAGATCTGCCACTTGATTTTTTTTTTTTTGGGGGGGGGGGTTGCTTTTCATGGGCTTTTCTAGCTATTTGTGAGCCAGCAAAGCCACTGTGCTGTTGTCTGTTGCCTTTGGCTCTCATCTTTTGTTCTAATATTACACGATTTTATAGAATGTCTGTACTTTTAACCTGTTTGGCTTGAAGTGGGATGTTTATGTTGCTGGCAGTCTGTTGGGGATTCTGGGGTGCAGTTTGTTTTCCATCGGTTTGGGAAGGGTTGGACTTCCCCGGGGTATGTTGCTCTCCTCTACACTACCTTGGGTAGGTAGAGAGTGCCCTCTTGTTCTCCCTACCTTGGAGAGGGTGAACAACCTGTCCTATCCACTAAGTCTATTCCCTTTCGTACCTTGAATGTTTCGATCATATCCCCTCTCAATCTCCTCTTTTCAAGGGAGAAGAGGCCCAGTTTCTTCAATCTCTAACTGTACGGCAACTCCTCCAGCCCCTTAACCATTTTAGTCACTCTTCTCTGGAGTAGAGAGTTGCAAGGGGGACAGAAATCCCACCCGTCCCCGTGAGGAATCACTCCATCCCCGCCCATCCATGTGAAGAATCCCATCCATCCCCGCGAGAAATCCCTCCATCCACGCCCGTCCCTGTGAAGAATCCCATCCGTTCCTGCCCATCCCTATAAACTTCAGAATTAGTCATTTCATTTAATTATGCTACTGAATTAAAGACTCTGGTAGAGACCCTTTATTAATTTGGAAATATTAATTGGGAAGAATACATACTTTGTAAATGGTTTCTACCAGAGCCTCTAATGTAAATATAAAATATAAATACTCAGCTTATGAGGACCCCCCAAGGTATGTCAGCTGAGGACTTCCTCTGAAGGTGGCCGAGGCTCCCTTTTGCCGAGCTTGGCAGGCAGCAGCAGTGTCCCTGAGTCACAGATGGTGGCACCTCAGTGTCTCATGGATGCTGCCAGTGGCTGCTGCGCTTGGTGGAAGGGAGTTCTGGCTGTCTCTAGAAGAGGTCCTCTGCTTGCAGTGCTTGGAGATCATCAGCAGCCACAGCCAGGGGTCAGCAAGTACTTCAACTACACTGTAGAAATAAAACCAGAAATGCATTTCCTTTTCTTTTGAACACAATACAAAGACATCTGCTATATACATTTCCCAAAGCTAACATATTTTAGTCAATAAATTCTGTTTTTTACCTTTGTTGTCTGGAGACTTATTTTTCCATCAAGTTGGTCCCAGTTTCTTTTTTTCTGCTTTCCCGTCTTCTGTAAATTCTTCTGTTGCTGTCCATTGGTTCCTCCTACCAGGGTCCAGCATTTATCCCTCTCTCATGTCTCATTCCCCGCACCATGTGCAGCATCTTTTGCCCTTGCCCATCAGCCCCATGCCCAACATTTCTCTTTCTATCACCCCTCTCCAGCACCATGCCACATCTCTCCCTCCATTCCCCTCACCACTATGTCCAACATTCCTCCCTCTTGCATCCCTTTCAATCTTTCCCACTGTTCCCTTTCCACCACATTTCTCCCTCTCATCTTTCACTTCCCTATCTGTACCTCCTTCTCTCCCAATGACCAAAAATTCTCCACTTTCTTCCATTCCCCATGTACACCATCTTTCTTTCCCTCTCACTGACACACATATGGCGTGCTATACTATAATAAAAGACATTTTAAAAGGTAGGGTAACTCCTTATTGGGGCCGGTTGTTTTCTAAACATAGCTGTTGAATGAAATTTAATCCTACAGTTATTTTCTTTCAGATTTCCATTGCCGGGTATTGACTTTCATTTAGCTCCTTATTATCTCATATGAAAAAACCACAATTCTAATCACACAATAATTCTATAGTGCTGCGGTCATCCCTCAACCCTTTAAATATGATACCTCTTTCTTAACAGAAATGATAGGAAAGAGTAAAAGAGACTTGACTAGTATACTTGTTTCCCTCTCCTGTTAGCTTGACAGTAAACTACACAAGAAAACACTATATACATTTCTTTATCAGGCACAGCAACAAACGGTTCAGCATGCACAACCGAGATAATAGGACCAGTATAGAAATACAAAGATGTACTATATTAAGAGACCATAGTTTCTACATAAACACTCGAAAACCCCTGCTAAAAGTAACTAGTCTTTAACAACTTTCAAAAAGCATTAACGATTTAAAATGTAAATAAAAAGGCACAGAATACTAGCCATGCAGCAACGGAAGTTACCGTCTGAAGTACAGAACCTAGTTAATTTAAAAATAGGGAGCAAGCATAACAACAGTACGTTCACTATACAATGCAGAAACGATCAATTACTTCTCTTCAACAATGCTTTTGTTCCCACCTCCTTTTGCTCCTTTTTTTTGTATTTTTTAACCACGCTAATCTGCCAACTGTGATCAGTTCTAACCAGGATATACTATGGCAACTAATCCATCGGGGTCCCACCAATTTAAAGATGCCTCCATCCACGACCACCTTCTCCCCTTTAATCAGTTCAAATGGATAAGGGAAGCTAAGTAGCAAGAGCTCAACCTACCTTATTAGGTGGGCTAGTTACGTCTTTAAAGAATGGCAGACAGCCAATCTGGTTCCTCTCTAAGGGAAGAGGCGGTACCTTTCTGGTTTGAATGGACAGAATGATGCAATAGGGCACCAGTGGGTGGATACTCGCTGAGTAACTAAGCTGCTGTGGCTGGGAGCATTGTAGAAAACAAGAGACTGTATTACTATTTAAAAGCTGGAATGTGCAAGAACAAATTAGCAGGAGGATCGGTTTCTTCCTAGTGCGCATGCAGTAAGTTCTTTTTAGCAGGAGGGCAGAAAAAGAAGACGAGAGCCACTCGGCTTGAGCTGCCTCCAACCCGCAGGATCCCCACAACCCTGAGGGGCATCCTCCCAAAAGAAACCAGAATGGGTTACAAATCAGCATTAATAGTATAATTAAATAATTGCATAATACACACAGATACTCTTACAAAGAATGATGTTAATTTTCCTGGTAACAGTATTTTATGATGATGATTATTGAGAGCTTCTATACCACAACTAATGACAGTGGAGTCAATTCAGAGCGGTCTACATGAGCTTCTGTAAAGGTGTTATGATACATTAGTTTCTCTTCATTGTCTTAATACTTATTACATTTAGAACATTTAAATGATTTCTCTTCAGTGTCTTATCACATTCAGAACATTTAAAATGTATCTCTTCATTGTCTTTATATTATCACATTCAGAACATTTAAAAGGTATCTCTTCAGTGTATCTCTATACTTATCACATTCGGGATATTTAAAAGGTATCTTTTCATTGTTTTTATGAATATCACATTCAGAACAATTAGAAGGTATCTCTTCAGTGTCTTTATACTTATCACATTTAGCATATTTAAAAAGTATCTCTTCAGAATGTGTCTGTATAAGATATTGCTGAGACAAAGAATGCCTAAAATACATATCACAATCGGAAGATTTAGAAGGTACCTTGTCGGTCTCTTTATACTTATCACATTTAGAACATTTAAAAGGTATCTGTTCAGTATATGTCTTTATACCTATGACACACAGACTATTTAAAGATTTCTCTTCAGTGTCTTTCTTCTTTTGACATTCAGAACATTTAAAAGATATCTCTTCATTGTTTTTATGCTTATCACATTAAGAACATTTAAAAGGTATCTTTTCATTGTTTGTATGCTTATCACATTTTGAACATTGAAAAGGTATCTCTTTATTGTTTATATGTGACATTCAGAATATTTAAAAGGTATCTCTTCAGTATGTGTCTGTATACTTATCACATTCAAGACATTTAAAAAGTATCTATTCAGTGTCTTTATACTTATCACATTTATAACATTTAAAAGGTAACTCTTCAATGTCTTTATACTTATTACATTTAGAACATTTAAAAGGTATCTCTTTATTGTTTCTATGTTTGTGACATTCAGAACATTTAAAAGGTATCTATTCAGTGTCTTTATATTTATCACATTCAGAACATTTAAAAGGTATCTCTTCAGTGTCTTTATAGTTATCACATTCAGAACATTTAGAAGGTATCATTTCATTGGTTTTATGCTTATCACATTCAGAACCTTTAGAAGGTATCTTTTCATTGTTGCTATACTTTTGACATTCAGAACATTGAGAAGGTATCTCTTCAGTGGTTTTATGATTATCACATTGAGAACATTGAAACGGTATCTCTTCATTGATTTTATGTTTACTATATTTAGAACTTTGAAAACGTATCTCTTCAGTATGTCTTTATACTTATCACATTCAGAACATTTAAACAGTTTCACTTTAGTATCTTTATTCTGCAGAGATGCTCAGTGCTGCCCTCCTGTGGCTAATGTCTAGCATAACGGCTGAACCATTTTTCCCTACCTGAGCAGAGTTTCAACATTACCCCCACCAGCATGAAAAAAAACAGGTGGTTAATGTGGAAACAGAGTGGGAAATGTAAATCAAACAAAAATGGACACATTTTTTTATTTAAGTTCAAAAAAGTTTTATTTATTTTCAAGCTTGGAATAAACAATCAGTAATGGTCAGGAAAGGAGAACTGAAACCAAAGGATAAGAAATTGGAAATTGCAACCCAGGACAGTGTATTACGAGAGATACGGATCGCAGCAAATACAGGAATGGGAAAATGGAAAACCAGAAATGTAACTGCTAAGAACAGTTACCCTATTTTTAGACGTCTGCAAGGTGCTGAGGGTAGTAATTTTCAATGTAGAAAGATTCCATGAAATAACATCTCACATCCGCTGGGAACTTTGTAAACATTTTAGCATCATTGGACTGGAAGAGCACTGGGGGACCCACAACCCTAAGAGAATTCTCGAGAATGAAGAGATTATGATCACCTTGGTCATCCCCATTCTGACCAGTAAAAAGCTGGATGCAAGGAAACTGGACACATTGGTGAAAGAGAAAACTCCAGATGGGCATTAATCAGCAAAGTGCCTGCCCTTAGCGGTAACTCTATAAGATGCAGGAAAAGAAATAAGATCCGGACAGAGTAGTTGCCAGATTTTTACATCCCGGTGAATGGCTGCCTAAATCGAGAGCTCCATAGGGGCTGATAAGAATTGTGGAGTTAAAAGCCTCCAGCGCATAGCAATCTCTGACTCTTGGGAGGTCGAGGGTCAGTAAGGTTATGGCGAAGGGGGTGAGAAGTCCTCTGCAGACCTGCCTGGAGGTCCTCTGGAGAAAAATAAGATGGCAGCAGGGCAGGCGACTCATTCAGAGTTGGAGGATGAGGATATCCCTGCTCAACAGTTGGAGGACGGCGAGGAGGCTCACAGATGTGGTTTAAAGCATTGAAGGAGGAGATGATTGGGGTCCAGGTCGACGTTAAAGCATAGAACTCCGCTCCAATGTTTGTGAGTTGGGTGCCCGGGTTTCCATCTCTGAAGACCACATGGAAACCCTTTCTACATCGGTGTCTGGGATTAAAGAATCTACCGATCGTATATCTACTGAACTGCAACACCTACAAGCGCAGGCGGAGGATCTTGAAAATCAATCCCGGCGCTATAATCTGCATTTTAAAGGCATACCAGAGGTGCAGGCCTATCGGGACTGCAAAATAGTGGTGCGGGAGTTTTGTGAACAATTGCTGCGGGCTGATGGATCACATGCTTTTACTACGGACACATCGTAGCCTGTTTGCCAACTAGAGGTCCCGGCACTAAGGATATTATCGCTTGCTTTGGCGATTACAATTTAAAGGAGCGTGTTTTGCAGGCGACTTTTCATTGGCAAGATCTGGCGGTGGGAGTATTTCAGGATCTAGCATGGTCTACGCTACAGAAACGCAAGGCCTTTAAAGAAGTCACCCAGGCTTTGCGTGCAGGTGGACATAGGTTTCGCTGGCTATTTCCCTTTGGGGTGTGGTTGACTGTGAATGGAAGATCTAAGCAAGTGAGCACCATTGCAGAAGCGTGGTCGGAGATGCAAGATCTGGGCTGCACGAACCTTCCTGAGATAGCAGTGACGTCTAGGCCGAGCGGGACATGTATCTCTTCAGTATGTGTCTGTATACTTATCACATTCAGGACATTTAAAAAGTATCTATTCAGTGTCTTTATACTTATCACATTTATAACATTTAAAAGGTATCTCTTCCGTGTCTTTATATTTACCACATTTAGAACATTTAAAAGGTATCTCTTCACTATGTGTGTATGATATTGCAGAGACAAAGCCTATAATACATATCACATTCAGAACAGTTAAAGTGTTTCTAGTTAGTGTCTTTAAACTTATCACATTTAGAACATTTAAAAGGTATCTCTTTATTGTTTTATACTTATTACATTCAGAACTTTTAGAAGGTATCTTTTCATTGTTTCTATACTTTTGACATTCAGAACATTAAGAAGGTATCTCTTCAGTGGTTTTATGATTATCACATTGAGAACATTTAAAAGGTATCTCTTCATTGATTTTATGCTTACTACATTTAGAACTTTGAAATCGTATCTCTTCAGTATGTCTTTATACTTATCACATTCAGAACCTTGAAACTGTTTCACTTTATTCTACAAAGATGCTCAGTGCTGCCCTCCTGTGGCAAACATATAGCATAACGGCTGAACCATTTTTCCCCTACCTGAGCAGAGTTTCAACATTACCCCCACCAGCTTGAAAAAAAACAGGTGGTTAATGTGGAAACAGAGTGGGAAATGTAAATCAAACAAAAATGGACACATTTTTTTATTTAAGTTCAAAAAAGTTTTATTTATTTTCAAGCTTGGAATAAACAATCAGTAATGGTCAGGAAAGGAGAACTGAAACCAAAGGATAAGAAATTGGAAATTGCAACCCAGGACAGTGTATTACGAGAGATACGGATCGCAGCAAATACAGGAATGGGAAAATGGAAAACCAGAAATGTAACTGCTAAGAACAGTTGCCCTATTTTTAGACGTCTGCAAGGTGCTGAGGGTAGTAATTTTCAATGTAGAAAGATTCCATGAAATAACATCTCACATCCGCTGGGAACTTTGTAAACATTTTAGCATCATTGGACTGGAAGAGCACTGGGGGACCCACAACCCTAAGAGAATTCTTTGAGAATGAAGAGATTATGATCACCTTGGTCATCCCCATTCTGACCAGTAAAAAGCTGGATGCAAGGAAACTGGACACATTGGTGAAAGAGAAAACTCCAGATGGGCGGTAACTCTATAAGATGCAGGAAAAGAAATAAGATCCGGACAGAGTAGTTGCCAGATTTTTACATCCCAGTGAATGGCTGCCTAAATCAAGAGCTCCATAGGGGCTGATAAGAATTGTGGAGTTAAAAGCCTCCAGCGCATAGCAATCTCTGACTCTTGGGAGGTCGAGGGTCAGTAAGGTTATGGCGAAGGGGGTGAGAAGTCCTCTGCAGACCTGCCTGGAGGTCCTCTGGAGAAAAATAAGATGGCGGCAGGGCAGACGACTCATTCAGAGTTGGAGGATGAGGGTATCCCTGCTCAACAGTTGGAGGACGGCGAGGAGGCTCACAGATGTGGTTTAAAGCATTGAAGGAGGAGATGATTGGGGTCCAGGTCGACGTTAAAGCGTAGAACTCCGCTCCAATGTTTGTGAGTTGGGTGCCCGGGTTTCCATCTCTGAAGACCACATGGAAACCCTTTCTACATCGGTGTCTGGGATTAAAGAATCTACCGATCGTATATCTACTGAACTGCAACACCTACAAGCGCAGGCGGAGGATCTTGAAAATCAATCCTGGCGCTATAATCTGCATTTTAAAGGCATACCAGAGGTGCAGGCCTATCGGGACTGCAAAATAGTGGTGCGGGAGTTTTGTGAACAATTGCTGCGGGCTGATGGATCACATGCTTTTACTACGGACACATCGTAGCCTGTTGCCAACTAGAGGTCCCGGCACTAAGGATATTATCGCTTGCTTTGGCGATTACAATTTAACGGAGCGTGTTTTGCAGGCGACTTTTCATTGGCAAGATCTGGCGGTGGGAGTATTTCAGGATCTAGCATGGTCTACGCTACAGAAACGCAAGGCCTTTAAAGAAGTCACCCAGGCTTTGCGTGCAGGTGGTCATAGGTTTCGCTGGCTATTTCCCTTTGGGGTGTGGTTGACTGTGAATGGAAGATCTAAGCAAGTGAGCACCGTTGCAGAAGCGTGGTCGGAGATGCAAGATCTGGGCTGCACGAACCTTCCTGAGATAGCAGTGACGTCTAGGCCGAGCGGGACATGTATCTCTTCAGTATGTGTCTGTATACTTATCACATTCAGGACATTTAAAAAGTATCTATTCAGTGTCTTTATACTTATCACATTTATAACATTTAAAAGGTATCTCTTCCGTGTCTTTATATTTACCACATTTAGAACATTTAAAAGGTATCTCTTCTGTCTCTTTATATTTACCACATTTAGAACATTTAAAAGGTATCTCTTCACTATGTGTGTATGATATTGCAGAGACAAAGCCTATAATACATATCACATTCAGAACAGTTAAAGTGTTTCTAGTTAGTGTCTTTAAACTTATCACATTTAGAACATTTAAAAGGTATCTCTTTATTGTTTTATACTTATTACATTCAGAACTTTTAGAAGGTATCTTTTCATTGTTTCTATATTTTTGACATTCAGAACATTGAGAAGGTATCTCTTCAGTGGTTTTATGATTATCACATTGAGAACATTTATAAGGTATCTCTTCATTGATTTTATGCTTACTACATTTAGAACTTTGAAATCGTATCTCTTCAGTATGTCTTTATACTTATCACATTCAGAACCTTGAAACTGTTTCACTTTATTCTACAAAGATGCTCAGTGCTGCCCTCCTGTGGCAAACATATAGCATAACGGCTGAACCATTTTTCCCCTACCTGAGCAGAGTTTCAACATTACCCCCACCAGCTTGAAAAAAAACAGGTGGTTAATGTGGAAACAGAGTGGGAAATGTAAATCAAACAAAAATGGACACATTTTTTTATTTAAGTTCAAAAAAGTTTTATTTATTTTCAAGCTTGGAATAAACAATCAGTAATGGTCAGGAAAGGAGAACTGAAACCAAAGGATAAGAAATTGGAAATTGCAACCCAGGACAGTGTATTACGAGAGATACGGATCGCAGCAAATACAGGAATGGGAAAATGGAAAACCAGAAATGTAACTGCTAAGAACAGTTACCCTATTTTTAGACGTCTGCAAGGTGCTGAGGGTAGTAATTTTCAATGTAGAAAGATTCCATGAAATAACATCTCACATCCGCTGGGAACTTTGTAAACATTTTAGCATCATTGGACTGGAAGAGCACTGGGGGACCCACAACCCTAAGAGAATTCTCGAGAATGAAGAGATTATGATCACCTTGGTCATCCCCATTCTGACCAGTAAAAAGCTGGATGCAAGGAAACTGGACACATTGGTGAAAGAGAAAACTCCAGATGGGCATTAATCAGCAAAGTGCCTGCCCTTAGCGGTAACTCTATAAGATGCAGGAAAAGAAATAAGATCCGGACAGAGTAGTTGCCAGATTTTTACATCCCAGTGAATGGCTGCCTAAATCGAGAGCTCCATAGGGGCTGATAAGAATTGTGGAGTTAAAAGCCTCCAGCGCATAGCAATCTCTGACTCTTGGGAGGTCGAGGGTCAGTAAGGTTATGGCGAAGGGGGTGAGAAGTCCTCTGCAGACCTGCCTGGAGGTCCTCTGGAGAAAAATAAGATGGCAGCAGGGCAGGCGACTCATTCAGAGTTGGAGGATGAGGATATCCCTGCTCAACAGTTGGAGGACGGCGAGGAGGCTCACAGATGTGGTTTAAAGCATTGAAGGAGGAGATGATTGGGGTCCAGGTCGACGTTAAAGCATAGAACTCCGCTCCAATGTTTGTGAGTTGGGTGCCCGGGTTTCCATCTCTGAAGACCACATGGAAACCCTTTCTACATCGGTGTCTGGGATTAAAGAATCTACCGATCGTATATCTACTGAACTGCAACACCTACAAGCGCAGGCGGAGGATCTTGAAAATCAATCCCGGCGCTATAATCTGCATTTTAAAGGCATACCAGAGGTGCAGGCCTATCGGGACTGCAAAATAGTGGTGCGGGAGTTTTGTGAACAATTGCTGCGGGCTGATGGATCACATGCTTTTACTACGGACACATCGTAGCCTGTTGCCAACTAGAGGTCCCGGCACTAAGGATATTATCGCTTGCTTTGGCGATTACAATTTAAAGGAGCGTGTTTTGCAGGCGACTTTTCATTGGCAAGATCTGGCGGTGGGAGTATTTCAGGATCTAGCATGGTCTACGCTACAGAAACGCAAGGCCTTTAAAGAAGTCACCCAGGCTTTGCGTGCAGGTGGACATAGGTTTCGCTGGCTATTTCCCTTTGGGGTGTGGTTGACTGTGAATGGAAGATCTAAGCAAGTGAGCACCATTGCAGAAGCGTGGTCGGAGATGCAAGATCTGGGCTGCACGAACCTTCCTGAGATAGCAGTGACGTCTAGGCCGAGCGGGACATGTATCTCTTCAGTATGTGTCTGTATACTTATCACATTCAGGACATTTAAAAAGTATCTATTCAGTGTCTTTATACTTATCACATTTATAACATTTAAAAGGTATCTCTTCCGTGTCTTTATATTTACCACATTTAGAACATTTAAAAGGTATCTCTTCACTATGTGTGTATGATATTGCAGAGACAAAGCCTATAATACATATCACATTCAGAACAGTTAAAGTGTTTCTAGTTAGTGTCTTTAAACTTATCACATTTAGAACATTTAAAAGGTATCTCTTTATTGTTTTATACTTATTACATTCAGAACTTTTAGAAGGTATCTTTTCATTGTTTCTATACTTTTGACATTCAGAACATTAAGAAGGTATCTCTTCAGTGGTTTTATGATTATCACATTGAGAACATTTAAAAGGTATCTCTTCATTGATTTTATGCTTACTACATTTAGAACTTTGAAATCGTATCTCTTCAGTATGTCTTTATACTTATCACATTCAGAACCTTGAAACTGTTTCACTTTATTCTACAAAGATGCTCAGTGCTGCCCTCCTGTGGCAAACATATAGCATAACGGCTGAACCATTTTTCCCCTACCTGAGCAGAGTTTCAACATTACCCCCACCAGCTTGAAAAAAAACAGGTGGTTAATGTGGAAACAGAGTGGGAAATGTAAATCAAACAAAAATGGACACATTTTTTTATTTAAGTTCAAAAAAGTTTTATTTATTTTCAAGCTTGGAATAAACAATCAGTAAAGGTCAGGAAAGGAGAACTGAAACCAAAGGATAAGAAATTGGAAATTGCAACCCAGGACAGTGTATTACGAGAGATACGGATCGCAGCAAATACAGGAATGGGAAAATGGAAAACCAGAAATGTAACTGCTAAGAACAGTTACCCTATTTTTAGACGTCTGCAAGGTGCTGAGGGTAGTAATTTTCAATGTAGAAAGATTCCATGAAATAACATCTCACATCCGCTGGGAACTTTGTAAACATTTTAGCATCATTGGACTGGAAGAGCACTGCGGGCCCAAAAACCCTAAGAGAATTCTCGAGAATGAAGAGATTATGATCACCTTGGTCATCCCCATTCTGACCAGTAAAAAGCTGGATGCAAGGAAACTGGACACATTGGTGAAAGAGAAAACTCCAGATGGGCATTAATCAGCAAAGTGCCTGCCCTTAGCGGTAACTCTATAAGATGCAGGAAAAGAAATAAGATCCGGACAGAGTAGTTGCCAGATTTTTACATCCCAGTGAATGGCTGCCTAAATCAAGAGCTCCATAGGGGCTGATAAGAATTGTGGAGTTAAAAGCCTCCAGCGCATAGCAATCTCTGACTCTTGGGAGGTCGAGGGTCAGTAAGGTTATGGCGAAGGGGGTGAGAAGTCCTCTGCAGACCTGCCTGGAGGTCCTCTGGAGAAAAATAAGATGGCGGCAGGGCAGACGACTTATTCAGAGTTGGAGGATGAGGGTATCCCTGCTCAACAGTTGGAGGACGGCGAGGAGGCTCACAGATGTGGTTTAAAGCATTGAAGGAGGAGATGATTGGGGTCCAGGTCGACGTTAAAGCGTAGAACTCCGCTCCAATGTTTGTGAGTTGGGTGCCCGGGTTTCCATCTCTGAAGACCACATGGAAAACCTTTCTACATCGGTGTCTGGGATTAAAGAATCTACCGATCGTATATCTACTGAACTGCAACACCTACAAGCGCAGGCGGAGGATCTTGAAAATCAATCCTGGCGCTATAATCTGCATTTTAAAGGCATACCAGAGGTGCAGGCCTATCGGGACTGCAAAATAGTGGTGTAGGAGTTTTGTGAACAATTGCTGCGGGCTGATGGATCACATGCTTTTACTACGGACACATCGTAGCCTGTTACCAACTAGAGGTCCCGGCACTAAGGATATTATCGCTTGCTTTGGCGATTACAATTTAACGGAGCGTGTTTTGCAGGCGACTTTTCATTGGCAAGATCTGGCGGTGGGAGTATTTCAGGATCTAGCATGGTCTACGCTACAGAAACGCAAGGCCTTTAAAGAAGTCACCCAGGCTTTGCGTGCAGGTGGTCATAGGTTTCGCTGGCTATTTCCCTTTGGGGTGTGGTTGACTGTGAATGGAAGATCTAAGCAAGTGAGCACCGTTGCAGAAGCGTGGTCGGAGATGCAAGATCTGGGCTGCACGAACCTTCCTGAGATAGCAGTGACGTCTAGGCCGAGCGGGACATGTATCTCTTCAGTATGTGTCTGTATACTTATCACATTCAGGACATTTAAAAAGTATCTATTCAGTGTCTTTATACTTATCACATTTATAACATTTAAAAGGTATCTCTTCCGTGTCTTTATATTTACCACATTTAGAACATTTAAAAGGTATCTCTTCTGTCTCTTTATATTTACCACATTTAGAACATTTAAAATGTATCTCTTCACTATGTGTGTATGATATTGCAGAGACAAAGCCTATAATACATATCACATTCAGAACAGTTAAAGTGTTTCTAGTTAGTGTCTTTAAACTTATCACATTTAGAACATTTAAAAGGTATCTCTTTATTGTTTTATACTTATTACATTCAGAACTTTTAGAAGGTATCTTTTCATTGTTTCTATACTTTTGACATTCAGAACATTAAGAAGGTATCTCTTCAGTGGTTTTATGATTATCACATTGAGAACATTTAAAAGGTATCTCTTCATTGATTTTATGCTTACTACATTTAGAACTTTGAAATCGTATCTCTTCAGTATGTCTTTATACTTATCACATTCAGAACCTTGAAACTGTTTCACTTTATTCTACAAAGATGCTCAGTGCTGCCCTCCTGTGGCAAACATATAGCATAACGGCTGAACCATTTTTCCCCTACCTGAGCAGAGTTTCAACATTACCCCCACCAGCTTGAAAAAAAACAGGTGGTTAATGTGGAAACAGAGTGGGAAATGTAAATCAAACAAAAATGGACACATTTTTTTATTTAAGTTCAAAAAAGTTTTATTTATTTTCAAGCTTGGAATAAACAATCAGTAATGGTCAGGAAAGGAGAACTGAAACCAAAGGATAAGAAATTGGAAATTGCAACCCAGGACAGTGTATTACGAGAGATACGGATCGCAGCAAATACAGGAATGGGAAAATGGAAAACCAGAAATGTAACTGCTAAGAACAGTTACCCTATTTTTAGACGTCTGCAAGGTGCTGAGGGTAGTAATTTTCAATGTAGAAAGATTCCATGAAATAACATCTCACATCCGCTGGGAACTTTGTAAACATTTTAGCATCATTGGACTGGAAGAGCACTGGGGGACCCACAACCCTAAGAGAATTCTCGAGAATGAAGAGATTATGATCACCTTGGTCATCCCCATTCTGACCAGTAAAAAGCTGGATGCAAGGAAACTGGACACATTGGTGAAAGAGAAAACTCCAGATGGGCATTAATCAGCAAAGTGCCTGCCCTTAGCGGTAACTCTATAAGATGCAGGAAAAGAAATAAGATCCGGACAGAGTAGTTGCCAGATTTTTACATCCCGGTGAATGGCTGCCTAAATCGAGAGCTCCATAGGGGCTGATAAGAATTGTGGAGTTAAAAGCCTCCAGCGCATAGCAATCTCTGACTCTTGGGAGGTCGAGGGTCAGTAAGGTTATGGTGAAGGGGGTGAGAAGTCCTCTGCAGACCTGCCTGGAGGTCCTCTGGAGAAAAATAAGATGGCGGCAGGGCAGGCGACTCATTCAGAGTTGGAGGATGAGGGTATCCCTGCTCAACAGTTGGAGGACGGCGAGGAGGCTCACAGATGTGGTTTAAAGCATTGAAGGAGGAGATGATTGGGGTCCAGGTCGACGTTAAAGCGTAGAACTCCGCTCCAATGTTTGTGAGTTGGGTGCCCGGGTTTCCATCTCTGAAGACCACATGGAAACCCTTTCTACATCGGTGTCTGGGATTAAAGAATCTACCGATCGTATATCTACTGAACTGCAACACCTACAAGCGCAGGCGGAGGATCTTGAAAATCAATCCCGGCGCTATAATCTGCATTTTAAAGGCATACCAGAGGTGCAGGCCTATCGGGACTGCAAAATAGTGGTGCGGGAGTTTTGTGAACAATTGCTGCGGGCTGATGGATCACATGCTTTTACTACAGACATATCGTAGCCTGTTGCCAACTAGATGTCCCGGCACTAAGGATATTATCGCTTGCTTTGGCGATTACAATTTAAAGGAGCGTGTTTTGCAGGCGACTTTTCATTGGCAAGATCTGGCGGTGGGAGTATTTCAGGATCTAGCATGGTCTACGCTACAGAAACGCAAGGCCTTTAAAGAAGTCACCCAGGCTTTGCGTGCAGGTGGACATAGGTTTCGCTGGCTATTTCCCTTTGGGGTGTGGTTGACTGTGAATGGAAGATCTAAGCGAGTGAGCACCGTTGCAGAAGCGTGGTCGGAGATGCAAGATCTGGGCTGCACGAACCTTCCTGAGGTAGCAGTGACGTCTAGGCCGAGCGGGACATGGACTACAGTGTTGAGATCTGGAAAGAAACCTGTCAGATCTGCCACTTGATTTTTTTTTTGGGGGGGGGGTTGCTTTTCATGGGCTTTTCTAGCTATTTGTGAGCCAGCAAAGCCACTGTGCTGTTGTCTGTTGCCTTTGGCTCTCATCTTTTGTTCTAATATTACACGATTTTATAGAATGTCTGTACTTTTAACCTGTTTGGCTTGAAGTGGGATGTTTATGTTGCTGGCAGTCTGTTGGGGATTCTGGGGTGCAGTTTGTTTTCCATCGGTTTGGGAAGGGTTGGACTTCCCCGGGGTATGTTGCTCTCCTCTACACTACCTTGGGTAGGTAGAGGGCTGGGTACAGGTGCTGAGAGGGGAGTAACTCTGGGGTATTTTTGAAGGGTTTTGAGAAGCATTTGGTCATACAATTTTAGAGAGTGCCCCTCGTTCTCCTTACCTTGGAGAGGGTGAACAACTTGTCCTATCTACTAAGTCTATTCCCTTTAGCACCTTGAATGTTTCGATCATATCCATAAGAACATAAGAAATGCCTCCGCTGGGTCAGACCTGAGGTCCATCGCGCCCAGCAGTCCGCTCACGCGGCGGCCCAACAGGTCCAAGACCTGTGCAGTAAATTTCTATCTATACCCCCCTATCCCCTTTTCCAGCAGGAATTTGTCCAAACCTTTCTTAAACCCCAGTACTGTACTCTGCCCTATAACGTCCTCTGGAATTGTATTCCAGGTGTCCACCACACGTTGGGTAAAGAAGAACTTCCTAGCATTTGTTTTGAATTTGCCCCCTCTCAACTTTTCCGAATGCCCTCTTGTTTTTTTATTTTCTGAAAGTTTGAAGAATCTGTCCCTCTCTACTCTCTCTATGCCCTTCATGATCTTGTAAGTCTCTATCATATCCCCTCTTAATCTTCTCTTTTCCAGGGAAAAGAGTCCCAGTTTTTCCAATCTCTCAGCGTATGAAAGGCTTTCCATCCCCTTAATCAGTCGTGTCGCTCTCCTCTGAACTCTCTCGAGCAATGCCATATCCTTCTTAAGGTACGGAGACCAATATGGACGCAGTACTCAAGATGTGGACGCACCATTGCCCGATACAGCGGCAGGATAACTTCTTTCGTTCTGGTTGTAATACCTTTCTTGATTATACCTAGCATTCTATTCGCTCTCTTAGCGGCAGCTGCACACTGTGCTGTCGGCTTCATTGTCATGTCCACCATCACCCCCAAGTCCCTTTCTTGGCTACTCTCATTCAAAAACATCCCTCCCATCGCATAAGTATACCTCGGGTTTTTGCTTCCCACATGGAATACTTTACACTTCTCAACATTGAATTTCATCTGCCATCTCTCTGCCCATTCCCCTAGTTTGTCCAAGTCCCTTTGCAATATCCCCTCTCAATCTCATCTTTTCAAGGGAGAAGAGGCTCAGTTTCTCCAATCTCTCACTATACGGCAACTCCTCCAGCCCCTTAACCATTTTAGTCGCTCTTCTCTGGACTAGAGAGTTGCGGGGACAGAAATCCCACCCGTCCCCGCGAAAAATACCTCCATCCCCGCCCGTCCCCGTGAAGAATCCCATCTGTCTCCGCCCGTCCATATAAACTTCAGAATTTATTTCATTTAATTATGCTACTGAATTAAAGGCTCTGGTAGAGACCCATTTACAAATAAGCAAAGACACTTTATTAATTTGGAAATATTAATTGGGAAGAATACATACTTTGTAAATGGGTTTCTACCAGACCCTCTAATGTAAATATAAAATATAAATACTCAGTTTACGAGGACCCCCCCAAGCTATGTCAGCTGAGAACTTCCTCTGAAGGTGGCCGGGGCTCCCTTTTGCCGAGCTTGGCAGGCAGCAGTAGCGTCCCTGAGTCACAGATGCTGGCACCTCAATGTCTCATGGATGCTGCCAGCGGCTGCTGCGCTTGGTGGAAGGGAGTTCTGGCTGTCTCTAGAAGAAGTCCTCTGCTTGCAGTGCTTGGGGATCATCAGCAGCCACAGCCAGGGGTCAGCAAGTAAGTGTAGTTACTTACCTGTAACGTAGGTTCTCCGTGGACAGCAAGATGGTCAGTCACATATGGGTGTTGTCCCAACAGCTCCCAATTTGCGGATAAGCTCTCCAATAGCTCAGAGAGATTTTTTTCTCTCTCTCTCTCTGAGCACGTGCAGTGCCCGGGCCCCACTGGGCATGCCCGAGCCCTACCCATTTCCCCCTGTTTCCCCCTAATCCCCAGGATGTTCCTAGCTGTGGCCGGATCGGCCGTATGAGGAGGCGGGTGGGTTGTGTGGCTGACTATCCTGCTGTCCACGGAGAACCTACATTACAGGTAAGTAACTACACTTTCTCCTAGGACAAGCAGGATGAGTCAGCCACATATGGGTGTTGTCCCAACAGCAGATAAGCTCTCCAATAGCTCAGAGAGATTTTTTTTTTTCTTTCTCTCTCTCTGAGCACGTGCAGTGCCCAAGCCCTACCCATTTCCCCCTGCTTCCCCCTACTCCCCAGTCTTTTTCCGCCCGTTCCCATCGGTCGGATTTTCTACAGCTCTCCATTACAACTTTTCTACTCATCACCTTGAAGATGCCTGAATCATCTAAAGAAATGACTGGGATGCAAGAGAAGGATGAATGCACTGGATCCTCATGAATTGTGCATCCACTGATTGGATCCAGGGCACGAGGTTCCGTGTTGCTTGCATTGGTGCGCACATGTCTTCGTGAGCATGAAAACTGACTCCTGCTTACCTTGGTGCCTGCTTGTATCTGCACGCACGTAAGCCAGCCCTCCTGGAACTGTGCCCACCTGTGTTCATGAGCACTCCAGTTGAGGAAGAGGGCGCTGAGAAACTCCATGGAAAGGAGTGAAGCCTAAGAATAAGCCTGCACAGCCTGATTGTAAGGCAGCAATGTGGTATGTAAAATTGGCAGGGGTAAGGAGCCTTCAGGATGCCTTGGCTCTGCCCTGACTCCCTGCATCAGCCATCAAGGTAAGTGCCTGATCTGCCTGTCCTGGGAAACTTCTGATAATCTCACTCCCTCCTCCCATTCTGAAAAAGAAACTCAATGCTTCTTTCCCTCTTGGGGTCCTGCAGAGTCTGCAGTGCAGACCTCTCCCCCCCTCCCCCCCCCCCTCATGTCGGGAAGAACCGATGGTGCGCCCACATCTGGAATATTGCGTCCAATATTGGTCTCCGTACCTTAAGAAGGATGCCGTTACTCGAGAGGGTTCAGAGGAGAGCGACACGTTTGATAAAAGGGATGGAAAACCTCTCATACGCTGAGAGATTGGAGAAACTGGGTCTCTTTTCCCTTGAGAAGAGGAGACTTAGAGGGGATATGATAGAGACTTATAAGATCATGAAGGGCATAGAGAGAGTAGAGAGGGACAGATTCTTCAATCTTTCAAAAAATAAAAAAACAAGAGGACACTCGGAAAAGTTGAAAGGGGACAGATTCAAAACGAATGCTAGGAAGTTCTTCTTTACCCAACGAGTGGTGGACCCTGGAATGCGCTTCCAGAGGGCATAATAGGGCAGAGTACAGTACAGGGGTTCAAGAAAGGACTGGACAATTTCCTGCTGGAAAAGGGGATAGAGGGGTATAAATAGAGGATTACTGCACAGGTCCTGGACCTGTTGGGCCGCCGCGTGAGCGGACTGCTGGGCATGATGGACCTCAGGTCTGACCCAGCGGAGGCATAGAAACATAGAAACATAGAAGATGACGGCAGAAAAGGGCTACAGCCTATCAAGTCTGCCCACTCTGCTTACCCACCCCCTGTCTATGCCCTAATGACCCAATTTCCTTATCTTGACCCTCGTAGGGATCCCACATGGGTATCCCATTTATTCTTAAAGTCTGGCACGCTGTCTGCCTCGATCACCTGCACTGGAAGCTTGTTCCAATGATCAACCACTCTCTCTGTGAAGAAATACTTTCTGGTGTCGCCATGAAATTTTCCGCCCCTGAGTTTGAGCGGGTGCCCTCTTGTGGCCAAGGGTCCCTTGAGAAAGAAAATATCATCTTCCACTTCAACACGTCCCGTGAGGTACTTAAATGTTTCGATCATGTCTCCCCTCTCCCTACGTTCCTCGAGAGTGTAGAGCTGCAATTTGTTCAGTCTCTCTTCGTACGAGAGACCCTTGAGCCCTGAGATCATCCTGGTGGCCGTCCGCTGAACCAATTCAACTCTGCGCACATCTTTACTGTAATATGGCCTCCAGAATTGCACACAGTACTCCAGATGAGGTCTCACCATGGCCCTGTACAACGGCATTATGACTTCAGGCTTTCGGCTGACGAAACTTCTATTGATACAACCCAATATCTGCCTTGCCTTAGATGAAGCCTTCTCCACTTGATTGGCAGTTTTCATGTCTGCACTGATGATTACTCCTAAATCTCGTTCTGCTGAAGTCCTAGTTAACGTTTCTCCGTTCAAGAAGTACGTCCTGCATGGATTTCCGCTTCCGAGGTGCATGACCTTACATTTCTTAGCATTGAAGCCTAGCTGCCAGGTTGAGGACCAACTTTCCAATGTAAGCAGGTCCTGCGCCATATAATTCTGTAAACTGCATTCACTTACTATATTACATAGTTTGGCGTCATCGGCGAATAGTGTTATTTTACCTTGAAGCCCTTGAGTCAGATCCCCTATGAATATGTTGAAAAGGAGTAGACCCAGGACCGAGCCCTGTGACACTCCACTGGTCACCTCCGATGTTTTAGAGAGGATACCATTAACCACCACCCTCTGAAGTCTGCCACTCAGCCAATCACTGACCCATGCAGCTTATGTTCTTATGTTCTAAGTTATTAATACAGCACTGAGCACTTTATATATAAAAGCATAAAAAAAGCACAGTGGGCTGGTGAAGAAGCCATAGCCAAAGTTGAATGGCGACCTCAGCAATGTGAGGCACCTAATGGCAAATCTGAAGCCCAAAAGAAGTTTGGTTAAACTAGCTTAAAGAATTTGGGACATTGAAAAATATTGAGCGCCAATGTCTTACTAATCTATGACCAAAATATCCCCTTTAGAGGGAGCCACGCACAACAACATGGCACGTTCCAGCGGCATGCCATGCACCCAAGCAACGGAAGAAAAAGCCACACACCAGCCTCCAGCCACGCCCCGAGTCACCACCCACAAAAATAAATAAATAAATAAATAAAAAACAACCCCCCCCAACAAAACCCCCCCACAAACGAGGACTTACCCCAAGTTCCTCCAGAAACTCACAGCCTTTCTCAAGATCCACATGGGTGGACCACAAGTACCCAAGACAGAGTACTACAAGGCCTGCCGATTCCAGTCCACAAGAACTTCCTGGACTGCAGAAACGAGATTTGGCAGACTCCCTCTTCAGGGCAACCAACATCAAGGAGACTGGAAGTGAAGTACCAGATCTTTCCGGCCCGGGGGTTCGACAACCCGCAGCAGCCAAACAAGGACATTGCAGTAGCCTTGGCGCTCAAGAGAAACAGGGCAGCACGACCCCTCCCCAACGCCCCGCCAGGGAAGGACCTGAAAAACCCTGGATTCCACAGGGAAAAAGACCTTCGAGGGCGCAATGCTGAACGCATGAATTGCTGCGCTCCAGTTCCAGATGCGGCTTTATCAGGAGGCCATTGAGAGAAAATAAATAAATAAAATAAAACAGGGACTCCAGCTCACCACCAAGCCGGTCCAGGAGTCTCTTTCATTCCTCCTCCATAATTTAGAGGAATGCAGCTATCACCTCTCTAAGACGGCCTTTGAATTCTTTGAAACATCCAGCCGCACTAGGGGAATAGCCATCCTTGCCCAGCGCTTAGCCTAGCCTTGTGCCTGGGCGCTCCATGATGAGAGTCTCTAGCAAATGCACCATGCACAGAGGTTAACCTGTTCGGAGACAGGGTTACGGAGACAGTCAACGGCACCAAGATGACTTCACCACCCTTAGAATGCTGGGCACATCCATGAACACACCGGAGGAACCATCCTCGCATGTCTTTCACCGCCCCCAAGTGATACCCCAGAACACCACACTGGCAGCAGTCCATGCCCCAGCGCTCGCAACAGTAACATAACTGCTACGCAAACAAGCACCGCCTGAGGGGCAGGGGCATCCAAGGGCAGCCCTCTCCCCAAGACAAAAACAGAACCTTGACCACCCTCCGGCCAAGCAGGATCAGATTGTCTGCGAAGGCTTGGCCCAGGATCACCATCGACCAGTGGGTCCTCAGCATCATCAAGCAGGGATTCCGAATTCATCTCCACTCCCGCCCTCCAAAGTGGGTGGGGCACCCTTCATCTGATGACCCAATTTTCCTGCAACAAGGAGAGGACCTGCTTCGGCAGAATCAATAGAGGCGGTGACGAACAGAGGAGATCACCAAGAGGTTTTTATTCCAGGAACCCCCGCGCCCCCATGGACAAGCTCAACAGGTGCATACACAAGGTCCAGATGCACTCTCTGGGTACAGTCTTGCCCCCTGTTACAGCCCGAGTATTGGCTAGTATCCCTGAACTTACAGGATGCATACACTCACGTGCCCATGCACCCAGCCCACAGGAGGCATCGTCGCTTCTAAAGCCAAGACAGACACTTTCAGTACAAGGACCTAGCCTTTGGACTCTCAATGGCTCCAAGAGTGTTCACAAAGTGTGTGGCCATGGCACATCCTCGCCTTCAGGGGATGTGCGTCCTATCTTATCTCGACGACTGGCTAATAGTGGCCCACCCTCCAAGGGAGGCACAGGCTGCCCTGACAACCACCATAACCCTCCTCCAAGAACTGGGGTTCCTCATCAACTACAAGAAATCCCACCTGATACCCACCCAGGGGATATTGTTCATCTGGGCAGTCATCTGAGCAGTCACACAGACCAAGGCCTTCCTACCGGACTGCCAGATCGACGCCATGACATCCCTGGCCCAATGCATCTCTGCCAGCAGCTCATCATCAGCACGCTCCCTCCTGCGTCTCATGGACCACATGGCGGCTGCGGTCTTTGTTGTCCAGCACACCAGACTACACAAGAGATCCCTGCAAGGGCACCTCAGACGTCACTGGGACCAATATACCCAACCTCTGACCACCCAGATACCCATTCGCCTGCCCATACACAAGACTGGTGAATGGCCCGAGATAACTTAGCGAAAGGGAAACCAGACCACCACCTCACCAGCTGGTGGCCACCATGGATGCCTCCAAACATGGATGGGGGACACACCTTCTTTATCTTCGCACAGAGGACATATGGTCTGCCCAGGCGTCCTCACTCCATATCTACCTACTGGAGCTAAGGGCCATAGGGAATGCCCTCGAAACCTGATCAGTTTGTAGAAAGTGTTTTACAGGATTATCTGACATCGTAGGTTTTTGAGGATAGCAACAATGCCTGAAACTATCCTGCCCTGGGAATATATCATACATTATCCACTTTGGCCCTTATTGTGGATGTGATGTGGGTAGGGATGCAAAGGTTTTGGGTCATGTCCGTAGACCCCAATGCCAAACAGGAAGTCTAGAAAAAAGGACCAATGTCCCACACCAAAATCAATGACTCCGAAACCACAAAAAATGGAACACTAGTTTCTGGAGATGTAAGAAGCTTCTAATTAAGTATTTATTGTATACAAAATTCCATATAATAACAACAAAAACATATAAGGTACAGAAAGTCTGTGTCAAAGTTGTTACAGTAATTGCACCATAGGAGACCAGACCCTTCACGGGCTGTGTTTCGGCAGGACTTTGCCTTCCTCAAGGGTCCTTTGACAGGATAGAAATGAATATGAAAATAGATTAACAATGGAAATAAAAACAGTACCTATAACTGTATATTGCTATTAGATCCCTAGTATGTGTCAAGTTAGGATAAAAAAACTTCTGTTAAAAAACCTTGTAATTATAATCTGTGTTTTTAAAAAATTCTTTATTTATACATTTTCAAATAAATCCACAAGAATCCACTTGTTACCGAAAACAGATTATGGTTATATCAAATACAAGAAAACAAAATAGGAATACCCTAAAATAGGTTACCCATAAAATTTAAGGTATTACACTTCTCCCTCCGTATTCGCGAATTCTGTATCTACGGATACGCATTTTCATTTTTCAGGCTATTTTAAGCCCTATAAGCCTCCCCTTAAGCCTTACCTGGTGGTCTAGTGGGTTTTTGGGGCAGGAGCGATCTTTCCATGCCCCTGCCCTGTGCAGATCGCTCACAGGAAATGGCTCGAAAGACTACGGGAGCTCAAGGCAGCCATTTCCTGTGAGCGATCTACACAGGGCAGGAGTGTGGGAAGATCGCTCCTGCCTCGAAAACCCGCTAGACCACCAGGTAAGGTTTAAAGGGGGGGGCCTTTTCAGGGCTTAAAATAGCCGGGGGAAGCGGGGGTTAGGGGCAAAACAGGCCCGAATATTATTCACAGTTTTTTAATATTCGCAGGCCAGCTCTGCCCCTAATCCCTGCGAATACGGAAGGGGAAGTGTATAGTTATAACATCTTTTTTAACTCTTTAAAAGTCCTCAATACCTTAGATAAAACAATAAGAAAAAAAGACAAGGAGATCTTATATTTCTAGGCCTTAATACATAATGAAATAATCCCTACTATTGTTATTTTAATGCTCTGTTGTGACATAATCATTACTCGTTGTTTATTCTATGCTTGAAAATAAATAAAACTTTTTTGAACTTTAAATTTAAAAAAAAAAACGTGTTAATAAATGACCAGATATTTTTTCTTTTTAGACTGCCTTAAAGCATTTTCTTAGTGTCCAGAAAACTACAAAGATGCTCAGGAGCAAAAAAAAACCAACAGCCATATTTAATCCAGTGGTGGACTAGAGAAATGCTTTGTTACCTTGCATGAAAGGGTCCTGGGTTTGACTCTTGGCCCTGGATGTTTGAATTTTAAATCCAAATCAAAGCATGAAAGGAATAAAGGGAAGAAACCGAAAACACCTAGTACCTGCCTGGCTCAGTGGCTAAAGGGCTTTGTCTCAATATTGAAGGTCGCAGGTTCAAGTCTAGCTTAGTCCAAAGCTAGATGGGACAATAGCAGGTAAGTGGAGAGGTTAGATAGATTAGAGAAGGTGGTTAGATGGAGTATGGGGGTTGGGAGTGAGGAGAGGAGGAAGGGGCTGATAGATGAGGAAGGGTATAGTAACCATGTTGCAAGATTGAAACCTAATAACTGCAGCAGGCACTTTTTACTATGAACTAAATTTGAGTAAAACTTCCCTTCACATGAAGCAGTATCAGCCCCTACTCCTTACTTGAGACTTGAACCCTCAAGCTCTTCCCTTCACCTCTTACTACCCTCTTTGCAAGAGCCACCAGCAGCAGCTGGGGATTATGCTACTTTTCACTATGAAAAATGGGCTAAATTTGAGTAAAACTACCCCCTTGTCTTCACGTGGAGCAGTTTCAGCCCTACTCCCTGTTAGTAACCCAGCACTCAACCCTTGAGCCAGCCAGGCTTTCACATCTTGACCTTTTCGGAACTTATATTTATCTATTTCTGGGTTAAAATCCTAGTAGTTGACACAAAAAAGGCTGAACCCTCAATTTACTATCCTCTTCTCTTGGCACAGTATCACCCCTACTCCTCAGTTGAGACTTGAACCCTCAGACTCGTGTTAGTAACCCAACACTCAACACTTGAGCTAGCCAGGCTTTCACATCAAGAGCTTTTTGGAACTTATATTTAGCCATCTCTGAGCGCAAATCCTAGTACTTGACACAAAAAAGACTTGAACCCTCAACCTCTTTGAGCAGAATCACCCCTATTCCTTAGCTGAGACTTGAACCCTCAACCGCCTGTTACTAACCCAACACTCAACACTTGAGTCAGCCATGCTTTCATAGCAAGAAGCTTTGGAACTTGTATTTCGCCATTTCTGAGCTCAAATCCTAGTACAGTAGTTGACACAAAAAGTCTTGAACCTCCTGTTACTACCTTCTTCTCTTGACGCAGTATCAGCCCCTACTACTTTGCTGAGGCTTGAGGCTTCAGCCTTCTGTTACTAACCCAAGCTTTCACATGAAGAGCTTTTCAGAACTTCTATTTCTCCATCTCTGGGTTCAAATCACCACAGCAGATACAAGAACACTTGTAGAATAACAACTTGGCAGGAACTGCAAGTTGCTATAAGGTAGTTTCTTTGCCAAGTTCCTACCATTACCTTAGTCCTGAAAACAAAGGACAAGCAGGATGAGTCAGCCACATATGGGTGTTGTCCCAACACCTCCCAATTTGCGGATAAGCTCTCCAATAGCTCAGAGAGATTTTTTTTTTTTTTTTCCTCTGAGCATGTGCAGTGCCCGGGCCCCACTGGGCATGCCCGAGCCCTACCCATTTTCCCCTGCTTCCCCCTAATCCCCAGTCCTTAGTTTCCGCACGTTCCCATCGGTCGGATTTTTCCACAGCTCTCCATTTTTCTACAATCAAAACTTGTTCTACTTATCATCTTGAAGATGCCAGAAACATCAAAGAAATGTCCGGGCTGCAGGAAAAGGATGAGCACACTGGACCCTCACGACCTGTGCGTTCGCTGCTTGGGCACAGCACACGAGGAACAGTGTTGCATGCACTGCGTCCGTCTGTCTCCACGGGCACACAAGCTAAGGAAGAGGGCACTGAGAGACTTCTTGAAGAGAAGTGAGGCCCGAGAATCTTCCTCCAGCAGCCATCCTCATCGGAGCGTAGCAGCGGGGGATCCACAGACGAATCCGGTGAGGAGCCTCCAGGACGTCCTGGCTCAGTCAAACCCCCCCCCCCCCCCCCGACTGCAACTTGCCCGGTCGAGAAATCTCTCCCGGAGGTCCTGCATGCTGTCGCTAGCCGTCGGCCCCTGCAGGAAGCCGATAGGAGTCTCACCAGACCAAGAGATCTCTCCAGGAGTTCCTGCATGTTGCTGCTTACAGCCAGCCTCCGTAGGGCATGAAGAGAAGTGAGGCCCGAGAATCTTCCTCCAGCAGCCATCCTCATCAGAATACAGCAGCGGGGGATCCACATGCTACAGTGGCAAGGAGCCTCCAGGATGCCCTGGCTCAGCTAATCCCCCCGCCTGCACTTGGCCCGGTAGAGAAATATCTCCCGGAGTCCCTGCATGTTGCCGCTTAGAACCAGCCTCTGCAGGGCAGCCGATAGGAGTCTCGCCAGACCGAGAGATCTCTCCAGGAATCCCTGCATGTTGCCACACAGCCATCCTCTGCAGGGCAGCCGATAGGAGTCTTGCATGCTGCTGCGTAAATCCACAGCCTCTGCAAGCAACAGATCGGGGCTTTCACCCTCTAGATGGCATGCTGCCTCTTAAAGCCAGCCTCTGAAGGGAGCCGATTGGGGTTCAAAGGTAAGTCCTATCTGCTTGTTTTTGGGAAAACCTCTGATAATCTGTTGCAGCCCCGAGGGCTCTGCCCCACCCTCCTCCCAATCTGAATTTAAGGAGAAAGAATCTCCCATGCTTCTTTCCCTTGGAGGGGACTTGCAGACCTCTCCCCCCAGTAGGAGACATGCTGCCCCAGAGTTCAGCTTATAAAGGACATGCTGGAAAAAAAAAAAAAAATAAATGTTTCTTTCCCTCTTGGGGTCCTGCAGAGTCTACAATTCACACCTTTCCCACCCCGCCCCCCTCCCCCTCTCAGGTTGGGAACGAGGAGTCTGCCTTTCTCAGCAGGGTGCTGATATCTTCAGAGATGCATGCCAGACCATGCCTCTCCAAGGGTGGGGGTTTGAAACTCCTCAGTCTAAAAAGCTGTTTGTTCTTCATAAAACATAGGCAGAGTGCTTTTCCAGCTAGCATGAGGGACTCTGTACTATTCATGATTTCTATAGCACTGAAAGGCATATGCAGCGCTGTACAGTTTAATATACAATAGGCAGTACAGCAGGAGAAGCCCACTCAAGAGGCATTATCACTCCTCTTTCTCTGCCTCCAGGCACAGTGGGAAACGCAGCCAGAAGCACTGGCACAGATGAAGGGGTGCATCCTGCCCCTTCTCTGCAGGCTCTCCCCCCCTCTCAAGAAGGACAGAGAAGGGCGGTGGGGTACATGGAGCCACCCAACCAGTCAAGTGGAGCAGCACATGAACCTGCGAACTACCAGGGGTGGGACCAGCAGCCACAGTTAATCCTCCTGCTGACCCATTCCTCTTTCAGCGGGCTACACTCCCCACTATGTACCCCTTTAGAGGGAGCCACGCACAACAACATGGCGCAGTTCAGCGGCATGCCATGCACCCAAGCAACGGAGGAACAAGCTACACACCAGCCTCCAGCCACGCCCCGAGTCACCACCCACAAAAATAAATAAATATTTACTAAAAAAAAACCCACAAACGAGGACTCACCCCAAGTCCCTCCAGAAACTCACAGCCTTTCTCAAGATCCACGTGGGTGGACAACAAGTACCCAAGACAGAGTACTACAAGGCCTGAACTACCAGTACTTCACGCAGGCAGTGGCGATTCCAGTCCACAAGAACCTCCTGGACTGCAGAGACGAGATTTGGCTGACTCCCTCCTCAGGGCAACCAACATCAAGGAGACTGGGATTGAAGTACCAGATCTTTCCAGCCCAGGGATTCGACAACCAGCAGCAGCCATACATGGACATTGCGGTAGCTTAAGAGAAACAGGGCAGCACGACCCCCCCCCCCCTCCAACCCCCGTCAGGGAAGGACCCTAAATGGCGAGATCCTAGTAAGGACTGTATCAGAACGCGATTTGGGTGTGATCATTAGCGAAGACATGAAGACTGCCAATCAAGTGGAGAAAGCTTCCTCCAGGGCTAGGCAAATCATGGGTTGTATCCGTAGAAGTTTCATCAGCCGTAAGCCCCAGGTGATTATGCCATTGTACAGATCCATGGTGAGACCCCATCTGGAGTATTGTGTGCAATTCTGGAAGCCGCATTATCAAAAGGATGTGCGGAGAGTCGAGTCGGTTCAGCGAATGGCCACCAGAATGGTTTCAGGACTCAAGGATCTCCCGTATGAGGAACGGCTGGATAAGTTGCAGCTATACTCACTCAAAGAACGCAGAGAGAGGGGAGACATGATCGAGACGTTCAAATATGTCACAGGCCATATCGAGGTGGAAGAAGATCTCTTTTTTCTTAAAGGACCCACGGCGACAAGAGGGCATCCATTGAAAATCAAGGGTGGCAAATTTCATGGTGATACCAGAAAATACTTCTTCACCGAAAGGGTGGTTGATCGCTGGAATAGTCTTCCACAACAGGTAATTGAGGCCAGCAGTGTGCCAGATTTTAAGAAAAGATGGGATTGTCATGTCGGATCTCTTCATGGAGGTAGATAGGGGGTGGGTCTTAGTGTGGGCAGACTGGATGGGCCGTGGCCCTTTTCTGCCGTCATTTCTATGTTTCTATGTAGTTGTCCTGCAGTGATAATCGAATGTTTGACGAGATGAAAATTAAAAGTTGTGAGTTAGACGATGTACAGAAAGGAATAAGTGCCAAAAAGGTATCCACAGTGACCAGATAACCATTGCAGGGACAAAGTAAAGACCTCCACCCCCCCCCCATGTTCACTGACCCCCATCACACCCCCACAAAGTTCAGAATAAAAATGTACATACCTGCCTCTGATACATCTGCACCTGGCATAGGAAAGCCTAGTAGAGCTGAGCAGAGCTGTCTTAAGTAGTCTGGGGGGTGGGGGAGTGACCCAAAGAGAGGAGGACACAGGCCTATAAACCACTCTAACCACTACATTCATGGTGGAAAATGTGAGGCCACCAAAACCCTACTATACTGCTATATGAGTACCATCTGCAGCCATAAAGGATATTGAGGTTGTAGACAGGTGAGTATAGTGGGTTTTGGGGGTGTTTCGGGGGCTCACCATAACCTAGAAGGGAGTTCTGGTGAGATGTTTATGTGGCACCCTTCTTGTGAAGTTCACAGCAGTGCCCTATAAGGTGTTCCACTGCTCTGTTGCCATATCTACGTGGCCAGTCCATCACAATGCTGGCCCCTCCCACATCCAAAAGGTCTTGTTCTGGGCATTTGGGACTTGGACAAATTTTTGGTCAAGAATAAGGTATAGAGATAGACATAGTGGCGGTCTGGGCGATCAAACGCCTGGAATTACAGATCAATCATTTTCAAAAAAATATTTTGGACCTACTTTTCAGGAATGGACATTGTACCGCTGCCGAATTTGGGCGACTAGTGCCATAAGTCCAAATCGAACTTAGACATAATTTTTTTATTATGGCCCAACACGGCGTCTTTGGAGAAGTCTGTAGCTTGGCTGTGGTCTTTGAAGCAGTCTATCAGTTGGCCATGGTCTACCGAGAGTTCTTTAAGTCGTAGACATTCAAGACCTACCAGGCACATCTCTGATCATTCACCATTAGACTTTTTAATCAAGGCATTTGCACTATGATCTTTAAGAACATAAGAACATAAGCAATGCCTCCGCTGGGTCAGACCCGAGGTCCATCGTGCCCAGCAGTCCGCTCACGCGGCGGCCCAACATTTCAGGACCTGTGCAGTAATCCTCTATCTATACCCCTCTATCCCCTTTTCCAGCAGGAAATTGTCCAGTCCTTTCTTAAACCCCAGTACCGTACTCTGCCCTATTACATCCTCTGGAAGCGCATTCCAGGTGTCCACCACACGTTGGGTAAAGAAGAACTTCCTAGCATTCGTTTTGAATCTGTCCCCTTTCAACTTTTCCGAATGCCCTCTTGTTCTTTTATTTTTCGAAAGTTTGAAGAATCTGTCCCTCTCTACTCTCTCTATGCCCTTCATGATCTTGTAAGTCTCTATCATATTCCCTCTAAGTCTCCTCTTCTACAGGGAAAAGAGACCCAGTTTCTCCAATCTTTCTCTCTCTCTCTTTCTCTCTCTCCCTTTCTCTCTCTCTTTCTTTCTATCTCTCTCTCTATTTCTGTCTCTCTCCCTTTCTCTCTCTCTCTCTCTCTATTTTTCTCTGTCTCCCTTTCTTTATGTCCTTCTCTACTCTCTCTATGCCCTTCATGATCTTGTAAGTCTCTCTATCATATCCCCTCTAAGTCTCCTCTTCTCCAGGGAAAAGAGACCCAGTTTCTCCAATCTTTCTCTCTCTCTCTTTCTCTCTCTCCCTTTCTCTCTCTCTTTCTTTCTATCTCTCTCTCTATTTCTGTCTCTCTCCCTTTCTCTCTCTCTCTATTTTTCTCTGTCTCCCTTTCTTTATGTCCTTCTCTACTCTCTCTATGCCCTTCATGATCTTGTAAGTCTCTCTATCATATCCCCTCTAAGTCTCCTCTTCTCCAGGGAAAAGAGACCCAGTTTCTCCAATCTTTCTCTCTCTCTCTTTCTCTCTCTCCCTTTCTCTCTCTCTTTCTTTCTATCTCTCTCTCTATTTCTGTCTCTCTCCCTTTCTCTCTCTCTCTATTTTTCTCTGTCTCCCTTTCTTTATGTCCTTCTCTACTCTCTCTATGCCCTTCATGATCTTGTAAGTCTCTATCATATTCCCTCTAAGTCTCCTCTTCTCCAGGGAAAAGAGACCCAGTTTCTCCAATCTCTCAGAAACGTCTTGTGGATAAATTCTGTGGTGGATAGATAGACGGATATTTATTCTAGTTTATTTAAGTTATTCTGGCTTTTCTTTCCTTCTACTGATATAATCTAGCTACTGATTGTGGGATCGCCCTCTTTCTACTGTCAACAGAAATAAAGAACTGTTTTGTACTTTGCTTTATTTATGGATTTCCCCTCTACTCCCATCTGCAGGTGCTGGAAAAACAGCACGATGTGACTACAAACGAAAGTGCAACCTGCCCAGAACAAAGAGAGCAGGAAATACTGCATCTCGCTTTGTTTGTCCCCGTGCACCAAGAACCCATGTTTGTGTGTGACTGTGAGGCAGCACAGAGGAGACAAGCCCTGTTTGGACACCAGCAGGATGGAATTCCATGTGCCGTTAACCCTGGAGACAACATCTGTCTTCACACCTGGCCAGCACAGGCCATTCCTATGATGAAGAGGACTCAGACAGGTGCGTATTCCATACTCTAATACTTGCATTCTGGCTGTTTATATTTTATGGTTTATTTATAGCATTTCTAAGTTTATTCATATCTTATTATCCCACACAAGGATAAAAACTATCTGGGCTAAATTCTAGACTTTACCTCCTTCACCCACTCACTAGATACCATTATCTGGCAGAGGATTAATTTTTTGAATTTCCTAAATGTTCACTCAAATTCTTGGATCTATTATGTGGACTTGAGATTGTTTGAATAGAGAACTTATTGGAGAATTTTATTTATTTATTTTTTTAAAATATGTATAGTCAGACAATATTTCTGTACAAAATGATTGATTCTGTTAAAATGTAAAACTGATAAATAAATAAATAAACCATCGGAGCACCTTACAATATAAACTCAAATCAAACTTTAAAATAACAAATAAAATAACATATAACATACAATAGGGTTAAAAGCATAACTACAATTGTCATAGGAAAGTAGGAGGGAAAATAGATCAGGTTAAAACTTCTTGAAGTCTCTGCCATCCCTAAGGCAGTAGCTGGACCTGCAGTCTCTGCCCTCTCTATAGCAGTAGCAGGACCTGCGGTCTTTGCCCTCCCTATAGCAGTAGCTGGACCTGCAGTCTCTGCCCTCCCTAAGGCAGTAGCTGGACCTGCAGTCTCTGCCCTCTCTATAGCAGTAGCAGGATCTGCGGTCTCTGCCCTCCCTATAGCAGTAACTGGAACTGCAGTCTCTGCCCTCTCTATAGCAGTAACTGGAACTGCAGTCTCTGCCCTCTCTTTAGCAGTAGCAGGACCTGCGGTCTCTGCCCTCCCTATAGCAGTAGCTGGACCTGCAGTCTCTGCCCTCCCTATAGCAGTAGCTGGACCTGCAATCTCTGCCCTCCCTAAGGCAGTAGCTGGACCTGCAGTCTCTGCCCTCTCTATAGCAGTAGCAGGACCTGCGGCCTCTGCCCTCCCTATAGCAGTACCTGGACCTGCAGTCTCTGCCCTCTCTATAGCAGTAACTGGAACTGCAGTCTCTGCCCTCTCTATAGCAGTAGCTGGACCTGCGGCCTCTGCCCTCCCTATAGCAGTACCTGGACCTGCAGTCTCTGCCCTCTCTATAGCAGTAACTGGAACTGCAGTCTCTGCCCTCTCTTTAGCAGTAGCAGGACCTGCGGTCTCTGCCCTCCCTATAGCAGTACCTGGACCTGCAGTCTCTGCCCTCCCTATAGCAGTAGCTGGACCTGCAGTCTCTGCCCTCTCTATAGCAGTAGCTGGACCTGCGGTCTCTGCCCTCCCTATAGCAGTAGCTGGACCTGCAGTCTCTGCCCTCCCTATAGCAGTAGCTGGACCTGCAATCTCTGCCCTCCCTAAGGCAGTAGCTGGACCTGCAGTCTCTGCCCTCTCTATAGCAGTAGCAGGACCTGTGGTCTCTGCCCTCTCTATAGCAGTAACTGGAACTGCAGTCTCTGCCCTCCCTATAGCAGTAGCTGGACCTGCAATCTCTGCCCTCCCTAAGGCAGTAGCTGGACCTGCAGTCTCTGCCCTCTCTATAGCAGTAGCAGGACCTGTGGTCTCTGCCCTCTCTATAGCAGTAACTGGACCTGCAGTCTCTGCCCTCTCTATAGCAGTAGCTGGACCTGCGGTCTCTGCCCTCCCTATAGCAGTAGCTGGACCTGTAGTCTCTGCCCTCCCTATAGCAGTAGCTGGACCTGCAGTCTCCACCCTCTCTATAGCAGTAGCTGGACCTGTGGTCTCTGCCCTCCCTATAGCAGTACTTGGACCTGCAGTCTCTGCCCTCTCTATAGCAGTAACTGGAACTGCAGTCTCTGCCCTCTCAATAGCAGTAGCTGGACCTGCAGTTTCTGCCCTCCTATAGCAGTAGCTGGAGCTGCAATCTCTGCCCTCCCTAAGGCAGTAGCTGGACCTGCAGTTTCTGCCCTCACTATAGCAGTAGCAGGACCTGCGGTCTCTGCCCTCCCTATAGCAGTAGCTGGACCTGCAGTCTCTGCCCTCTCTATAGCAGTAACTGGAACTGCAGTCTCTGCCCTCTCTATAGCAGTAGCTGGACCTGCAGTCTCTGCCCTCCCTATAGCAGTAGCTGGACCTGCAGTCTCTGCCCTCCCTAAGGCAGTAGCTGGACCTGCAGTCTCTGCCCTCTCTATAGCAGTAACTGGAATTGCAGTCTCTGCCCTCTCTATAGCAGTAACTGGAATTGCAGTCTCTGCCCTCTCTATAGAAGTAACTGGAACTGCAGTCTCTGCCCTCTCTATAGCAGTAGCTGGACCTGTGGTCTCTGCCCTCCCTATAGCAGTACCTGGACCTGCAGTCTCTGCCCTCTCTATAGCAGTAGCTGGAGCTGCAATCTCTGCCCTCCCTAAGGCAGTAGCTGGACCTGCAGTTTCTGCCCTCACTATAGCAGTAGCAGGACCTGCGGACTCTGCCCTCCCTATAGCAGTAGCTGGACCTGCAGTCTCTGCCCTCTCTATAGCAGTAACTGGAACTGCAGTCTCTGCCCTCTCTATAGCAGTAGCTAGACCTTCGGTCTCTGCCCTCTCTATAGCAGTAGCTGGACCTGCGGCCTCTGCCCTCCCTATAGCAGTAGCTGGACCTGCAGTCTCTGCCCTCTCTATAAAAGTAACTGGAACTGCAGTCTCTGCCCTCCCAATAGCAGTAGCTGAACCTGCACTCTTGCCCTCCCTATAGCACTAGCTGGACCTGAAGTCTCTGCCCTCCCTATGGCAGTAGCTGGACCTGCAGTCTCTGTCCTCCCTATAGCAGTAGCTGGACCTGCAGTCTCTGCCCTCCCAAAGGCAGTAGCTGGACCTGCAGTCACTGCCCTCTCTATAGCACTAGCTGGACCTGAAGTCTCTGCCCTCTCTATAGCAGTAGCTGAACTTGCAGTCTCTGCCCTCCCTAAGCAGTAGCTGGACCTGCAGTCTCTGCCCTTCCTATAGCAGTAGCTGGACCTGCAGTCTCTGCCCTCTCTATAGCACTAGCTGGACCTGCAGTCTCTGCCCTCTCTATAGCAGTAGCTAGACCAGCATTCTCTGCCCTCCCTAAGGCAGTAGCTGGACCTGCAGTCTCTGCCCTCCCTAAGGCAGTAGCTGGACCTGCGGTCTCTGTTCTCCCTATGGCAGTAGCTGGATCTGCAGTCTCTGCCCTCCCTATAGCAGTAGCTAGACCAGCAGTCTCTGCCCTCTCTAAGGCAGTAGCTGGACCTGCAGTCTCTGCCCTCCCTATAGCAGTAGCTGGACCTGCAGTCTCTGCCCTCCCTAAGGCAGTAGATGGACCTGCAGTCTCTGCCCTCCCTAAGGCAGTAGCTGGACCTGCAGTCTCTGCCCTCCCTATAGCAGTAGCTGGACCTGCAGTCTCTGCCCTCCCTAAGGCAGTAGATGGACCTGCAGTCTCTGCCCTCTCTATGGCATTACCTTGACCTTCAGTCACTGCCCTCTCAATAGCAGTAGCTGGACCTGCAATCTCTGCCCTCTCTATAGCAATAACTGGACCTGCAGTCTCTGCCCTCCCAATAGCAGTAGCTGGACCTGCAGTCTCTGCCCTCTCTATAGCACTAGCTGGACCTGCAGTCTCTGCCCTCTTTATAGCAGTAGCTAGACCAGCAGTCTCTGCCCTCCCTAAGGCAGTAGCTGGACCTGCAGTCTCTGCCCTCCCTAAGGCAGTAGCTGGACCTGCGGTCTCTGTTCTCCCTATGGCAGTAGCTGGATCTGCAGTCTCTGCCCTCCCTATAGCAGTAGCTAGACCAGCAGTCTCTGCCCTCCCTAAGGCAGTAGCTGGACCTGCAGTCTCTGCCCTCCCTATAGCAGTAGCTGGACCTGCAGTCTCTGCCCTCCCTAAGGCAGTAGATGGACCTGCAGTCTCTGCCCTCCCTAAGGCAATAGCTGAATCTGCAGTCTCTGCTCTCTCTATAGCACTAGCTGGACCTGCAGTCTCTGCCCTCCCTATGGCAGTAGCTGGACAGTCAGAAAATTAAAGAATGTAAAAAGTGAGGGTATAACATATTGCACAAGAAATAGACAGTAGGAAAATATAAATTTGTAAATTTTTTAAATTTAGTGTGGCTTTTGTTTAGGAGATGAATCTGTCAAACAGTACGGTTTTAATTACTCTCCAAAAGGCAGGGTAGGTCAGCCTGGCTCCATTGATGTAGATGAGCCTGAGTGGGAATTTTGAGGGGATAATGAGGACCTGGCACTTGGTAGGTGTCGATGGGTTGAGGATATGTGTGAGGGAGTCAAATGGGGAAAAGTGAGAAAGAAGAAAAAGTGGTTTAGGCCAATGCATAAAATGTTAATGATCTAGAAGGCTGGAAAGAGGGGGAGAAGTGTTGAAAAAAGAATGGGGAGAGGGTTGAATGAGAGTGGCCATGGGCTTAAAAAGATGGCGAATGATAGGCAAAAGGAGATGGGATAAATGAATAGCCTGGAGGCAAGGAAAAGATGGAGTGAACATGGAGCTAGGGCTGGTGAGGGGATGAGAGGGGGAACTAGGGGGGTAGGGAGTAGGTGAAAGACGGGGAGAATGGCAGATTGGGGAAGGAGAAAGAGAGAGAGGACAATGGGAGATGGGAAAAACTGGTAGATAGATGAGAGGGGAAAAGATTCATATATAAGTGGTTATAGAGGCAAAGAAGAGAAAAGTGTAAAAAGAAAGATTAAAAGGACAAGAAATGGAAAGGCTAATCTGGAAAAGATTTTAGAAGACTGGCACATGGAAAGTGGAAAAGAGATTGAGACCAACCGAATTAGGAAACAATTAATTGCCAAACGACGAATGGGTGTTAAGAACATAATAAGAACATAACATAAGAACATAAGCAATGCCTCCGCTGGGTCAGACCAGAGGTCCATCGTGCCCAGCAGTCCGCTCTCGCGGCGGCCCAACAGGTCCAGTACCTGTGCAGTAATCCTCTATCTATACCCCTCTATCCCCTTTTCCAGTAGGTAATTGTCTAATCCTTTCTTAAACCCCATTACTGTACTCTGCCCTATCACGTCCTCTGGAAGCGCATTCCAGGTGTCCACCACACGTTGGGTAAAGAAGAACTTCCTAGCATTCGTTTTGAATCTGTCCCCTTCTATCTTTTCCGAGTGCCCTCTTGTTATTTAATCATTTTTAAAGATTGAAACGCTTCCGCATTGGGAAATGTATATCTTTTCTAATTTTGTATGTAATGTACAGGAGAAAAGGCATCTCGTATTGTACCAGTATTGCGCTGCCTACGGAGTCTGGCTTTCTGAGTGGGGTGGGAAGAGGTGAATCTTCATTTCTGTTTTTGCCTGCATGTTTTTTGGGGTTCCCTATTTTGTATCAGGTAAGGGTCGGTGCATGATATGCACGTACAGATGCTAGCATGTAGTGTCTGTGTAGGAATCTGTAAGAATACTGCTAATTCTAGCTTCCCGCTAGCAGGTATATTGGTACTCTAGGGCCCAATGTAATATTTAGATCATTGTTCGTTCATTGACGAGTTAGGGCTGTTATGATTTGGTAAGTTTGCCGTCTAGGTTTGCAGGGTTTTGTGTCATTTTGTAGTGCTTGGCCTCACCTGAAAGCAGGCTGTTGATACCCAAAATGAACTGCTGAAGACTACAGGTCTCCCCACAACCTAAAACTTTAAACAATGTGTCTGGCAGGGGAAGGAAAGTGGGCCATTCCTAAGCATATTTTTTTCGTATAGCAAGTTGTGCGAGGGGAAGAGCTCCATTGCTAAGGAATTTGGAGTTTGCGATACAGAACTGGAGCTTCAGGGTTTATATTGAGATTCTGGCTGATCCTGTAAAGAATTTAGAGTCCACTCCCACATGGAAGAATTTGCTGAACGTTGCTGTCATTATAATGGTGGGGTGGGAACATTTCTTTACGCACAGAAAACCCTGGTGTCTTAGACTGCTAATCTAAGAAATTTCACTTTGGCCTGGCCCCCCACTCTCACCCACCTAGCTTGCCCCGCTGTTGCCACCACAAATATTTCTATCTAGAGACAGTATTAACTGAAATTGGACATGTAACAGAGTAGGATGCTGGTGTATCTCCCTGGGCTGGCCGGGGCTGAGGAGATTTTGGAGGCAGTATTCTTAGCCCGTTTGAAAAAGGGAGACCCATCAGACAACACCACCATTTACTAGCCAGATAGGATCCATGTGAGCCAGGATCTGGAAGCCAAAGGTTTGTAGGCCTTAGCCAAGGATTTATCACTAATGTAGCTGAGCTGCTGGTAAGCAATGTTCTCTATAAGATATACAGATGTCCTCTCCCTGCGTTCCTCTCATGTAGGGCAGGGCAGCAGTGCTACGGTTTCGATCGTGAGCTGCAGGCAAGATCTGCAGCCCGCCCAGGGGAACTGCTTGCCCCTTACAATTGAAACCATGGCAGTGCTGCACCATTTCCAGTGACAGGAATAGCAGAATCCCAAGCACCATAGAGGCAATTTTCTCAGCGAGATGATAATTTGTAGAGGAAAACCCCCAAAACTGTTGTAAATAAGAGTTTATTGCACTAATCCAACAAAGGTTGGTAATGATGCTGTATTGGGAGAGCCGTGTCAAATATCTTAATATTAAACCAACTGTTGATATGGAGATGTGCTTTATAGAAACATAAGATATATGACAGCAGATAAAGGCCAAATGGCCCATCGACTATCTCTTCCCTAAGAGATCCCACGTGCCTGAGCTCTTTGTGTGGGACTGAATTCTGGTGTAGCAATGAGAGCTACACTCAAGATTGAGAAGTAATACCAAACCTCCTTAGGATAGTATCAGTAACAGCTGCAGAACAGAATAAGGTGCAAAACCAGCAGAACATAGAGGTTTCTTCAGAGCACAGCTGGACCTTCGCAGGCCCCACATTCTTCTAAGTGTGGCTCTCCTTAGAGGTGAGTAAATAGAAAGTCTCTTTGAACACACAGTTGTGCTAGGTTCTTCCACCACTGACCTGTCCTCCTGTTTCTAGAGGATGCTTGCATATAGAGGCATTTCCCATCACCTTTCTAACTGGGGTCCCATTGCTTTCTTTCAGTTGAAAAAAAGGCCCCTTCCGTCTTCCCGCTGATTTCCAACTCTGACTCATCGATGAACAAGGTTGTCCTTGCATGTTTAGCAACTGACTTCCACCCACCACCAGTTGTCATCAATTGGAATTCAAGGTTTACCAACTATGACATCAAGGACTTTCCAGCAATGTTAGGAAGTCAGAGTGGCCTCTACAAAATGATTAGTCATATCACCATCCCAGCCTCAGACTTGAAGACGAATGACTTTGAATGTACGGCTCAACATGAGTCTACCAACTCAGTAATAAAGAAGAGAATAGGTAAGACATTTTTAGCTCTTCAAGATTCAGAAAGTTTTCTCCAACTGCAATTTATCTGAGTTTTGTACAATATGGTCAAATATAGGAAAATGCCCTTATACCAAGAGGGTAGAAATTCCTCTTTTTCCTGTCAGACTTCTGGGATTCTGCTCCCTCCTTCCCACTAGGCTATGAATATAAAGTGTAGATTATATTTTGGAAACCAATTTTTATAAACCTCCCCAAGTTATATTCAAGTCAAGATATTTTAAAAGATTAAAATGAAAATGGCCAGCTTTGAAATAGCAAAGACAGTTCCCTGGCTCTGGTGATATAATCAACTTGCCAAATTTATTGATAAAACTCATGCTTTGCGTCCACACCAAACCGGCTTTCACTCTTCTTACTCCACTGAACTATCACTACTAGGTCTTATTTCCACCACGTTACTTTCTAGATCACTAAAAATCCGTTCTTATTTCTCTAGATCGGTACGCAGCTTACGATAGCCTTGACAGCTCTCTTCTCATCGATCGACTTAAAGACCGCGCCATTACAGGTTTACCTCATTATGGTTTACCTCATACTTTAATGAACAAAGTTTCAGAGTTCACTCGAAGGAGGAAACCTCCCTGCCCATAGTTCAAACTTACGATGTCCCACAGGGTTCTATTCTACCTCCCTTACTATTCAATATCTTTATGTCTCCTCTTCTTACTCTCGCCCAGTCTATAGGCTTCACAATCTATGCTCATGCAGATGACATACAACTACTCCACCCCGTCGATACTTCAAACATCATTGAAATTCAAGCAATCAACAATAAATTAGACAAAATAAGCGACTGGCTCCACGCAAACAAACTTTCCCTAAATATCAATAAATTTTGTGGCTTTCTCTTCCCAACCAAAAAGAATGAGTCTATTTCTGGAAAGATCTTCATTAAAACTCACCCTGTAAAAATGGAAACCAAAATAAAACTACTCGGGATTATCATAGATAAGGATTTAACTTTTCATGATCAAATCAGTTCAGTAGTAAAAACCTGCTTTTACAAACTCCGGCTTATACGCACCCTAACCTCTGTCCTTGACACTGAAGCAATTACTACCCTAGTTCACTCTCTAGTTATCGCTCATCTCGACTATTGCAACTCTCTTTACAATGGAATCCCCCAAAAAGAACTCCGACGTTTGCAACTTATTCAAAATACGGCCATAAAACTTATATATAAGTTAGGGAAATACGACCATGTCACCCCCCCCCCCCTTCTGAAAGAAGCTCACTGGCTACCCATTACACATCGCATCACTTACAAAACTATCCTGCTAGTCTTCAAAATTAAATTCTCCCATCAACCCCTCTTTTTAGATAAACTTCTCATCCCTTTTTGCCCCCCCCCCCCCTCCACGGACTCTCAGATCAGCCAATCAGAACCTGCTTTCCGTCCCATCTATCAAGGAATTTTTCTACACTAGAAAAACGAATTTTTCCATAGTCGCTCCTACTCTATGGAACGCTATGGAACGCTCTGCCTTCTCAAATCTGTCACAAAAAACTAATTGACAAATTCAAGACTAAATTTAAAACATTCTTATTCCAAGACGCATTCTTTTGCTTCTGAATATCACTTATCTCAAACCAGTCAACCGCTTTTAAGAAGCGACCCCATCCCCAATGTTTTATCCTTCTCCCGTCCATTTCATCTCCTTTTTTTTTTTAATCTCTAACAATGTAACTTTACCCCATCCCCCTCTTTTCTAACAACCACCATCAAGTATGTCTAGTCAAAGTCTCTATGTTCACGTCCCTTATTTTAAATATTATTACTATTAGTGCTACTTTTATTCTATTTTAATTCATTATTGTAAATCGGCTAGATACCCATTGATGGTCGGTATATTAAAAGCTAATAAACTTGAAACTTGAAACTTTCTGGACTGGTGGAAAGATGCAACATTTTTTTGGCAGCTGGTTTCTGGTTTTCTCTATCTGAATGACCGCCTTATCCAGAACAACTCAACCAGGCCAAGGAGAACTCAGACTCCATTTACTCTCCTCTCCCTCCCCCAAAGATGCATAGTGCAAGATGATATACGATTACCTACTAGCAATTCAGGCAACGAAACTTGACCACCACCTCTCCAACACACTGATAACAACACTTGATTCTAAAACTTTCCAAAGAGAAATAAAAACCCTGCTATGCAGAAAATTTGTCAAGAAAAAAACTAAAGAGCTCATAATTGAAAGTTAAATACATCTAAAACCTGCCCAAGTCGGCACTTGGATGATGTAAAAGACAGGTCGCCAAGTGCCAATAATCAAAAACAGCTTTTTAGACATATCCAGGGACCTTTTAGGCCTCTGAATGCCACTAACCCAGCACTCAACCCTTGCACCACTGTGCACCCAGAGCTGAAAGGGGTATTTTTGGAGGAGTGCTTGGGGCAGGACTTAGTTGACCTGCAGGTATAATCGAATGTTTGATAAGACTTCCTAAATGAAACTTATACATTGTGAGTTAGACAGGTATAAGTGCCCAAAAGATATCAAAAGTGACCAGATAACCTCTGCAGGGACAAAGTAAAGGCACAGGCCCACACCTTCACTGATCCTGTCACACCCCCACAAAGTTCAGAATAAAAATGTACATACCTGCCTCTGGAACATCTGCACCTGGCATAGGAAAGCCTAGGAAAGCTGCACAGAGGTGCTTAAGTAGTCTGGGGGTGGGCTAGTGAACCATAGAGAGGAGGACCAGGCCCATAAACCACTCTAACCAATATATTCATGGTGGAAAAGGGGAGGACACCGACACCCTCTCCCCAAACACTACTCTAATGCCATATAGGTGCCACCTGCAGTAGAAGGGCTATTGGGGTTGTAGACAGGTGGGTATAGTGGGTTTTGGGGGTGTCTGGGAGGCTCATCATTACCTATAAGGGAGTTCTGGTGAGATGTTTATGTGGCACCCTTTTTGTGAAGTTCACAGCAGTGCCCTGTAAGGTGCCCCACTACTTTGTTGCCATGTCTGGGTGTCCAGTCCACCACAATGCTAGCCCTTCCCACATCCAAAATGTCTTGTTCTGGATGTTTGGGACTTGAAAAAATTTTTGGTTGAGAATATGGTATCAAAATAGATGTAGCGGCGGTCTGGACGAATAATAGCCTAGACGTACAGATGGACAATTTTTGAAAAAAAAAATAAATATATATATATTGTTGACATACTTTTCGAGAAAGGACATTTTGCCACTGCCAACTTTAGGCGATTACTTCCCTTCATCCAAATTGGGCTTAGACATTTCTTTTGATCATGCCCCTTAATTATCCTTGATCCTGTTAATAGTACCTAATCCTGTAAATCTCCTGGAGATGTCCCAAATACCTCTTTTGTAATCCACCTAGAACTGCAAAGTTAAGGTGGAATAAAAGTCACTAATGTAATGTAATCATTTTTATCATTCCTTGAATAATTCAAGAATGGAGGCAAACTCCACTAGCGGTACAGAGCTGAGAGGATACTTGAGACCAGAAGGTTACAGGGCTATTGGAAACTCTTCTGTGGTTATGGTATCAGGGTGAGTAGGAAGCAGAGACAGAGAGGTTACAGGAGCCCAGACAAACTCTTCTAGTGTTACAATATAAGGGGGAGAAGGGAGCAGAATCCAGGAAGTTACATGGACCCAGGTTTTTATTTCTGTTTCATTCAATAATTTTCAATGGTGTCCCTTCAGTTATCCCTTCAATCACTTGATGTACTAAACATGATGGAACTTTTGTATTATAAGACATGAAATCGCACGGGAGCTCCTGCTATGTCGTCCTCACTCTTTTATGCTGGTTATAGTTCCACAGATTTCAAAGTTACAGCAACCCACTGTGGAAGTTCTCCAGTCCTCCTTAAAAGGCACGGAAGCAACAGTAGTCTGCCTGATCTCCAAATTCATCCCCAACATCATAAAGGTAACATGGCTCTTGAATGAGAACAAGATGGATGTGTCACCAAACGTCTTGACCATCTATCAGGACTCTGAAGGCCTGTTCTACTCACACACAAAACTGAACATCTCCAAGAGTGAATGGAAAGATAATGACAACTACACCTGCCTAGTGTACCATCCAGCCACCGAGACACAAACCTCGGACAGCATGCAGATATATACCACAGGTAATTACCTCCAGGATGGAAACTGGCAGCTGTGGTCCTTAGTGATGCTCGTGACACAACACACATGATAATGACATCTATGAGGATAGTAGGAAAGATGTCATAGGTAGTTTTTTAAGGTCATGGTGGCATTGATAGTACTAATTGGGAAGATATCCGCCATAATATTTTTGACTTTGATAGCAATGATTATTAATGCTTGCCATTTCTTCTTGATTTCAGAGCCAAGTAGGATTGAGCCTGCAGTTATTCTCACTGCACCTTCTATAAAAGATCTATATGTTACCCATGACCCCAAAGTCTGTTGCACAGTCTCAGGACAGATGAACGATGAAGGTGTAACATTCACTTGGGTCGACAGAAATGCAACATCCATCAATGGCACAAAAACAAACCCTGAATATCATGAGGATGGAACCATGAGCATTTCCAGTATCCTAAATGTGACGTCTGAAGATTGGGACTCCAGGGATTCATTCAACTGCATAGTAAACATTGAAGAACCTGAAACATTAATTACAAAATCCATTTCCAAGAAAGCAGGTAAGGCCAATTTTAAACTGAATGTAGCCAAGGTTAATATGGTTCCACCTTATATATATGAGTTTACTCAGTTGCCACAATACTGATGTGAAGAATCCCGATGTCCCTCTCCTGGTGTTTGATTGGACGTTGCTCTAGGTCAGCTTGGCACTTCCATTACCCAAAAAAATCAGTGATAAATGAGTAAGCTCTAGAAAAAAAAACAGGAATCTAGGGTTTCTTCTGTGGATATACAACCAAAATAACCAGAAATGTTAATGACCTTCAGATATGTAGTTGACAGTTTCATCTGGAAGAATATCTTGCACAGCTATCTGTGTAACGATTTGTTGCCTGGTAAGCAGCAGGGTATGTTACTTTGTAACCTTTTGTTCTGGTTTTGTGAGATCAAAGCCAGAACTAGCAAAATCTAGGGCTGTTTATCGCAAACTGTGTGCTGTGGCGAGATTCTGTGTGTGCCACGAGACGCCGACGAGGAGGAGAAGTGCCAGTGCTGACCAACTGCTTATAGGACGTACTTCTTATAGCGAGAGGCACATCCCATAGGTAGTCAGCCGACGCTGATGCCTCTTCTCATCGCCAGCACCTCTCCTCCTCCAGAATACTCCCCCTCTCCAGTGCAGGAATTGCAGGCTCAGGGCCCTGTCTGGAGGACCTCTGTACATGCACATACGCATGATGTCATCGCATCAACATCCATGCATTTCCAGATGCCCTCCAGCTGTGGCCCCGAGTTTAGTGTGCAGTGGCTTCAAAACATTTGTGGGACACTGATCTAGGGGTTCCCTCAACTTGGCTGGATCACTAACATGGAATGTTGCTACTCTTTTGGGTTCTAGAATCTTTTGTTACTCTTTGAGAGTCTAGAATGTTGCTACTCTTTGGGTTTTGGCCAGGTACTAGGGACCTGGATTGGCCACTGTGAGAACGGGATACTGGGCTTGATGGACCATTGATCTGACCCAGTATGTTCTTATTGAGGCAAACTGATATAGGATCTAGAGCAACTATCATATGAAGTATATATTTAAATAGAAATGGGTTATTTATTTATTTCCATCATTCATTATCCTCCCTATCTAAAATTCTAGGCAAAGTACAAATTTAACCTCTATACTAAAGAAACATAGGTTCATAGGCATCTCTATATTTGGATAGAATTGCCCCTTCAAAGACGGCATCCCCCTAACCCAGGGCTTCTCAACTGGAGATACCGAGCCAATCACTTTTTCAGGATTTGCCCATTGAATAGACATGAGATAAGGGGTCTCCAATATATACATATGTATCCAGTGGCATAGCGAGGGTGGGCGTCGCCCGGCGCCACCATATGTGTGCAACCCTTCCCTGTATCTTTCTAATTTCTGCCCCATGCAGCCACAAACCTGCTGCCTGCATTGGCTTCGGCGCTTCCTCTGATGTCACTTCCTAGGCATGGGTCCCAGAAGTGATGTCAGAAAGAGCGCCGAAGTTCATGGCTGCTCGCGCCATGGTTTAAAAGGTACGGGGGAAGGGAAGGGGCGTGCACACACAGCAGGGGGAGTCGTGGGAAGGGGATAGAGAGGAGGAGGATGGGTGTCGGTGCCCTGAGCAAGACCAAACCTCCTGCACCCCCTTTACTATGCCATTGTATGTATCTCATACATATTCATTGTTGTAGGTTCAGTATCCACCAGGAGAGGCTTGAGAAGCCTTTGAAGAGCAGTGTATCAAAACTTGAAAATAAAATAAACTAGCTTTTAAGCAACATTCCTTCTCAGGTACGTGGGAAACCTCTGCCCTGCATTCCTACCATGGCTTCACGTGCAAGGAGCAGGCAGGTCCCCCAGGAAGGCCACAGAACTTCTCTGCTTCTCGAGATTAAAACTAAGATATCGCAGCACCAGTCCCCATGGTAGGAATTAGAGAATGACACGTGACAAAATTCATCACCGTTCCCGTCCCCGCGGATAACCGCGGGAAATAATCCCATGTCATTTTCTAGTGTCTATTTCAACCTCGGTCCTTCTACACCAGCATTCTTCAAAGCAAAGCTTGTGGGTCAGAGGTTGTGGCCATTCATACTCTGATTCTTATGTGAGCCAAGGATAATGAAGCCATTGTGACATTACTGATGTGATTGGCTCTTAGGCACTGGTGGAATGCGGCATTATGACATCACAATATCTGCTCTTTAATGTTGCTGCTCAATCTCAGCATTCTTCAAAGCAAAGCTTGCGGGTCAGTGGTTGTGGCCATTCATACTCTGATTCTTCCCTCTCTCCTTAAAGAATGGCATGAAGATGGTTTCCCGCGGTTATCCACGGGGACGGGAATGGTGATGAATTTTGTCACCGTGTCATTCTCTAATAGGAATGTGGCTCTAGGACTGTGGGCTCCTAACTTTGTATGTGGATGAGAAATTTCCCATGTCTAGACGTGAAGACAGTGGTTGTAGATTTTATGTCTGTGTTGTATGGAATTTCTTTTAGGAATGTTGATATTCGAAACCGCTTAGATATTAGGCAGCATATAAATTTTTAAATAGATAAATAAGATTGATCCATAAATACAAATGAAAGAAGAGCGATAGGGGAACAACAGATATGAGCAAGCAAGATTCAGGGTGACATAAAAAATATAAATAGACCCAGGAGCTGGGTTTGGTCATTCAGGCCTAGAAGATAAGGACAGAACATAGGTGATCTCAGTGGACTATGTAGTCCTTATACTAAGGCTCGGTAGCCATTTTAACACATACAAAACGCTAACGCGTGCTAACACATCTATTATATCTTATGGGCGCCTTAGCTTGCGCTAAATAGGCTACCGCACCTTAGTAAAAGGACGCCTATATCTTTCATTTATTTCGTAAATATATAAAGGAATATTCTCTTGTCCATGGCCAAATGACGACATCTACTAAAAAAGAGGATAAATTATGATCCTTTTTTAACTTATGCTACAACTATTACTACTTATTTCTATATTGTTGTTAAATGCTACAGGACATTTCTTCAGAATCAGTTTGATGAAATAGTAAATTCGCTTTTATGATGCCCCAAGCTTAGGGAATAGAAAAAGGAGTGGAAGTCACTGAATATTGTAGAAAAAATACCGAGAAAGCCTTAAAGGACATCCTTGCCAAGGCTGGATTTCTTTGCTGTGTGTTACAATGGCATGTTACAAGGGCTTTTCTTCTCTTTCATTTGCTTCACTGAAGATGTCGGCAGTGCTCCGGCTGTCTACGTCTTACCACCCCCTCAACAAGAACTCAACCTGTCGAACAACACTACTGTAACTATCACATGCCTAGTGACAGGCTTCACCCAAAGAGACAATTTGTACATCCAATGGAAGCGCAAAGATACTGTACTCAGTGAAGACGCCTATTACAACACAGAGCCCACACTTGATAAGACCAAAAATAATTACTTCGTCTACAGCAGACTGCCCATGCTGAAGTCCGATTGGTTGGGAAGAACACCAATTATGTGTAGAGTCTTCCACCCAGCCTTGCCCAACAAAAGCGTACAACAATATCTCCAAAAGCCTTTGGGTATATTTTCCAAGTAATCTATGACAAATGAGTTATGCCTGATTCTATCTACCTCTTATTCTGAGAAATCCCAACTTTTCCCTTTTTCAGTACCCAAAATTCCTTCACATTTTCCCTTGCACAGTGGCATATTTCAGTAACTGAATCAAGTTATCCATTCAGTTCATCTAATTGTAGTGTTCTTATTTTGCATATGTAGTTCTAAATTTATCTCACCAGGTTTGGGGTGTGGAACACCAAGCTCTGTGTGTGTGTGTGTGTGTGTGTGTGTGTATAATAGCATACTGAAATAATTCATGTTTTACTGTGATTTTAGAAACCCATCAATAAACTATTCCTTGCCCATTCCTGGGATTTTGAGACACTAATCAAAAGTCTCTGTCATTCCTCTTTTATATGCCCTGAGGTGTTTTTCTTAAAATTTAAGAGTGATACAAAGTACCATAGAAAGACGGTATCACAAAAATTTAATACACATGAAACACAGCAGGCAGCAATAAAGACGTGAAGGCTCATTTCACAAAGAGAAACTTCCTAAACTCTACTTCTACTCCTTGGTTTGGTTTCAAAGGAAAGAGTTCAAACCACTGTTTGTGGCCAGACTCAGGGTGTGTGTGTACTGGGGTTCTGGATGGTGTTGTATTCTGTGGTCATTAGATTAGATGGGGGAAAGGGTTATCAGACCGGGAGAGAGAATCCTGTGTGTTGTGCACACTTCTGGACGGCTGGACGGACACGTGGTTACTCATTCCCATGAGCCTCAAAATAATAGTCAGAATGGTCCAAGGCTTAAATTCAGCAATTTCTTTATTTCGCTCGCCACATGAAAGCAGAACTTGACCACAAACAGTGGGGAGTGTCCACAGTCATTTAGAATTCAAAATAATAATCTTCAGCTTCAAACAGGACAAAATAATCACTTTGAAACTCAAACAGTTTTTTGGGGGGGAACCCTTGTCTCTAGGGTTTAGCAGAGGTCTTTCCCTTCTCTCTGCTGAAAGTAGGGCTTTACAAATCACTTTCTCAGGTCTCTTCCCAGGACAGGCTTTAATGCTTATCATTCAAAACAAACAAAACCAAAAGCTTCACTTCCTAACTCCTTCTTAGGCTTTGTGCACAGCACTAGTCCTTAATGGTTTTATCAGATACGATTCAGGTTAGAGCAAACGGAGATAGCAGTAATCACACAGCTGGAACATTTCCCCTCAGCCCCTACTGTAGGGATATCAGTGCTTACTTACCCACTCAGGAGTAACTTCCATAGGCTGGAGCTGTTCTAATGAGGACTCCCCATTATTCTCAGCAGCATCCAGCATTTCTATGTCTGCCTTCTCCTGAAGGCTGGAGTTTTCCTCCAAGTCCTCCCTCTGGCAAGACTGCTACTTTGGTTTGGGTTCCTCTCTCCTGTCTCTCTCCACTCTCCTCTGTGTAGCGGGTACACCCTGCTAAGGCTTGTTTTTCCTCATAGGTGCTTCATCGGTGTATTTAGTATAGTCATTAATCTCCAGGGACCCTGTGTTGCTCTCTTTTCCTTCCCCTGGGAAACTGCAAGCCAAGGTCTGGTTTGACAGCTATCCTCTCTCCTATTAATATGAGAGTTTTTACTTTTACCCACATCTCTGTCATTCTTGTGGGTTTGGGATGCCCTGGTACCTTCTGGTCAAGGAATATAAGTCCCTTTCTGGTCTGCTTAGGGCACACAGGCGTTTTAGATGGTGCAGTACTGCCCTGCCTGTGACAGTGTCTGCAAATGAAGGCTCATGTTTCAAGAATAATAATAATTTATTATTGTATATCGCCAAACCATCAGTTCAAGGCGGTTTACAATAAGAGAAAAAAAACGAGATACAGCGAATTACAATACAAATATCAAGTGTTTCTCAGAAAAATACAAAGGAACAGGAAGCAAATTTTTCAGCATGTGGAGGAGAATAATATAACTTTGACCTGCTATTAAAAGTCAAGAGTGCGAGTCTGCATTTTGATCAGGTTCAAGACTGAAATGTGTTATATACTGTCAAGTTGAAAGGATCTTCCCTCTGAAAGAGAAGGGCACCATATTTTGGCACAACAGTTTAGTAATGAAAACTGTGAGCAGATCTTTGGGAGGTGGGTCTACTACAGACTTGGGAATGGTGTGATGTTAGATTTTAAGAGAGATATCGAATATAGGCAGGTCATTCTTGCTTGCTGTCTGAGAGGAAATGAAATGAACCAAGGATTACAAGTCCTGGGTAAGCAAGTTCAAGTTCAATTGATTTAATATACCGCATATATAAAACCAGGGGTAAATTTAAGCAGTTTACAATAAAAGTTTTTGTTTGTTTTTTCTGATTTAAATTTTTATTGAAAATTTTTGTCAAATATTTACACACCAAACTCAACAACAATATAGAATACAACATCAGACTACGCAAAGACATCCTCGTTAATCCTTCATGGAGACCTAAGAGACCCAAACTCCCCCACCAAAAGACCCTCCCCTCCCGAACCCCCCACCCCACCATACAATAAAAGTTTAAAATAAGTAAATATGTAAAAATTAAATAGGATAGGGAGCATAAAATACTGTTTAACAATCAAACCAACTAGAAAATATGACGAAAGGATGAAGTTGGAAGGTTACAATATTCATACTTCTCAAAAAAAATAAAACCCCAACCATAACAAACCTAGTAATAAACTCAATCACATACCCAATTCAACCCATCCTAAAACTTCTAGAAATGGCGATAGACAGATGCTGCACCATGCAACCACAAATCAACAAAACAATACAGAAGCATTTGCGGTCATGAGAAACCTAAGGCAAGTTTGAAAATTCTTCGATAGAAAACAATTCCAGCTCATGCTCCAGTCCCTAGTCCTAGGTCTCCTTGACTACTGCAACATCCTCCATCTCCCCTGCCCCACAACAATGATAAAACAACTACAAACAGTACAAAACACAGCTCTGAGACTAATCTATTCACTAAGAAAACACGACCACATCACCAAAGGCATACCTCGACTCACACTGGCTCCCAATTTAAGCAAGAATATTATTTAAATTCTACTGTCTATTATTTAAATCCATAAATGGTGACAGCCCAGCCTACTTGAACAACCGCCTAATCCAAACCACCACAACCAGACACAGGAGAACCCAGACACCATTCACATACCCTCCAATCAGAGACATCAAACAGAAAAAAATGTACGATGGCCTTCTAGCCATACAGGCAACAAAAATAGACCACCAACTCTCCAATCTACTAATCACGACCCCAGACTACAAAACTTTCAGAAAAGAAATAAAAACCTTGATATTCAAGAAATCCATGACACCGAATGAAACATTTCAATCCTCTGAAGCAACCCGCTCTACTCTGTAACACCTCTGGCCATGTCCAGAAATCCTCTTCTGTAAGCTGCCTTGAACCGCAAGGTAATGGCAGAATAAAAATCACTTAATGTAATAAACAAAAAAAAAAGTTGGGAAAAGGGAAGGAATGAACAATATGGTAAGGGAAAAAAACTAAACTTACTTCTTTTAGAATGTTGCCTGATTAAGACCTGGGCTTCAGTGTCTCTCTCTTATATTTTTAAGTTTTTAGTTCAATTTAGTTTTATTTTGTTGCTTTCATCTACCTTATTCATAGTTTCACAGGGTTCTGTACTTTTTTCTTTTAATTTTCACTCGGGCAAGTCAGAAAACATCTTGGATAGGAGGAGTTTGACAGTTATAGAATCACACAAAGAGACCCACAAAAAGGCAAAAAGGTCAAAGGTTCCCGAGAGTGGTAGTGCAACAGTGTCCCAAACAAAGGTTAAATCAATAACCAATAAAATAATATTAATAGGTGTCAGAATTTTACTAATAGGTGTCATGATTTTACAAGACTTAGGTACCCTCAGTGCGAAGGGACAGCAACAGGAGCAAGGCTCCAACGCTTCACGCATCAAGGTGGCGCTGGGAAGGCGTACACCTACACACCATCAGAGGATACCAGAGTGTGTGTTTTTAAATCAAAATAGCACTATCACCAAAAAGCAGTGAAAAATAAACACAGGTCACTGTTACAACAACCAAACAGGGAACCCCCCCAGTCAACTCCCAAATAAGAATCACAGCATAACTAAAGGCCTGGAACGGTCCATTTTCAGCAGAGGCCCTTCCTACCTGCATGTGGTGACTGGAGATCGCTGCGGGGAGATCGCTGCTGGAGGCAGTGGAGGCATGGTTGATTGCTGCTCTCTCACTGGGGAGGGGCCGATGGTATCTCCGGATCTGTGGAGTGGAGCCGTGCCGTGGACTGAGGCAAAGTGCTGTATTCTTCGGGAGCTGCCCATGAGCATCCACCGCCCACCGAGAGCAGTGCGGCCTAGCGCTGGATTGTTCTATCTCTGTGCATCTTCTGCCTGGAAGCGATGAGTCGGGGCTGCAGCAGCTGGAAAGCCCGAGCTGATATCTGGCCCGTCTGGACTTTTGCCGTTGGGATTATTTAAAATATGCTGAGGCAACAGAGCTGCTTCTGGAAATTGGACTTCTGCCAGACTTATTTGATTTTGTTTTTCAATTTTTTTTTTCCAGTTTATGAATTATTTTAAATTTTATTCTATTGTTTTTACCCCTATTGTTTTTATTTTATTAATTGAATTTCCCTGAATCCTATTGTTTAACGGTTCCTCCCTTCTATTCCTTTTTACATATTCTTTTAATTCATTTACATATCATTTACATAGATGGTGCTCCTATCTGTAAAGTGTGGAATTTCTATGAAATATTCTACATGCTTCTCTCCTCTTCACTCCTTCCTGCCCTCCATAGTCCTCCCTACCCTCTTCTAACCCCTTCCTCTGTAATGGCGCCAAGAGCTTGTATAGGTATGTGTGATGCACAAATGGAAGAAATAAAATAAAATAAATAGATTAGTTGAGATAAGGCCAAAGATAGAACTTTAGAGAAAGGTTACCAAGAAGATTAAGAACAGAAAGTCAAGGAGAAGTAATATGCCTTTAGTTGTGTCTTGAAATTTGCAACTGATTTTTCCAAACGGAGATAAAAAGACAGAGAATTCCAGAGAGTGGGACCATGACAGAAAATGAAGAATTCCTATGACATGGTAGGGAGAACAGTGTTGACCCACAACTTGGCTTGCCTGTTCCCCACTAAACTCTGCCATCTTTTATTGATAACAGTGATGATTAATGTTTAGACAAAGCTGTAACTCACAGAGCTAATTCATATAGGCAATGCAAAGTTCTCCCACTCGTACAGCAACTTTCAAGGGAAGGGGTAAAACGCGGACCTCACGGACCTCACCGATCTAAAACTGCACGTCCTTAAAAGTCCGAGGTCCGTGCATTGACAAGTCCGCCTTCGCTTTCCCTGCAGCTCAGCTCAGGCTCCCTCGCGGACCACACGGATCTGAACTGCACGTCACATCCTTAAAAATCCGAGGTCCGCGCCACTTTTGAGGTCTATGCCACTTTTAGTCTCTGGCTCTGACAGAGCTCTATGACAATTTAACTCCGACGGATCCTAGTATTGGGAGGGGAAAGCATTAGGATCCGTGATCCGTGAGGTCCGCGTTTTACCCCTTCCCAACTTTCAACTCTTAGAAGTCTGCTTCCATGCATCAATAGCACCAAAATGCAAAACAGCCAGCGCTAAGGATGGACAAAGTTATTAGCATCCCATCTCCCTTTTCTGATTCTACCTCATTCCACAGACAATGTTCTTGAAGGATCTTCCTGCATTGCTGCCTGGGTGTACAGGAAACAGAGATGCTAATAATCTGTCTTTCTGTTAACTCGTTGATGCCAATATTCTATCTATTGTAGCTCACTGACAATGGTCAACCAATCTCTTTTGTAAATCGACTTTTCAGAAAACTTAAAAAACTTACCTATTTCAGAAATTTCTAACTGATTTTTCAAACTAAATAAGGATTCTAAACAATGATACCTGTACTTTAATATCTTGCTTTCCTTGTCCTTTTATTTCATCTTTTGTAAACCGAATCGAGCCCCTTCGTCGGGATGAATTGCTATATGAGACTAAGAATTGGATTGGAAATAGCAACAAACTTGAAGGAAATGACTTGTGAAATTTGTCCCTGGCCATCTGAAAACTCTGAACATTGTTTTGACTTCTTGAAGCTCGGCAATGACTTTTAAATATAGAGTCGTTGAATTTTGTTTCCCACCATTAAAATGTAAAACTTTTGACTGAAGAGTCGCATATTGGTCTAATCCAATGCAATATTAGAACAAAAATAGACTAACATTAGCTTTATAGACAATGGAATAGCAATGTGTCGACACTTGAGTCGAGTCAAGCAGATCTTTAATAGCAACCACGCGTATGATATAACACCAGGACCCCACACGGGATGTGTTTCGGCTAGAAAGCCTGCTTCAGGAAACATCCAATAAGCAACTTGTGTCAAGTTGCAAAACTAAAGCCTGCAGCTGCCAAGGGCCACCGACATCTGAGTCCCACCCTCTCACAGTAGGGGATCCAGCTCCACCTGCCTCAGTCCACCACTAAGCTACTTATTGGATGTGTGAAAGGACTCCTGAAGCAGGCTTTCTAGCCGAAACACTGTCTGTGTCGTTTCCTGGTGTTTTTTACCATTTGCATGGGTGCTATTAAAGATATGTTTGACTTGAAGACCGGATCTTCTCTGCTCTTTCATCTGATTGGTTTGTTCCTGTGCAGAGTTTGATACTTCTCCCATTTTGGATATGCCTTCCATTGGACATACATGCTGTAGGGCAGTGTTTCTCAACTCGGTCCTGGAGTACCCCCTGGCCAGTCAGGTTTTCAGGATATCCACAATGAATATTGTGTAAACTTGATTTGCATGCACTGCTTCCATTATATGCACATTTCTTTCATGCATATTCATTGTGGATATCTTGAAAACCTGACTAGCAAGGGGGTACTCCAGGACTGAGTTGAGAAACACTGCTGTAGGGCACATATCTTCAAAAAAAAGTCCGTATGAGATGCGAAGCCTGACAAAGGAAGTCAAGCATTCAGATATTCTCAAGATATCCACAGTGATCAAATGCTTAGAAAGCTTAGGATCACCACAGGGCCTGCAGAAACTTTTCATAGAAATATAGAAACATAGAAGATGACGGCAGAAAAGGGCCATAGCCCATCAAGTCTGCCCACTCTAATGACCCACCCCCCTTGATTTTACCCCCCTAGAGCTCCTACATGTGTATCCCATTTCCTTTTTACCCTCCTAGAGATCCCACATGTGTATCCCATTTCTTTTTAAAATCTGGCATGCTGCTGGCCTCAATCACATGAAGTGGAAGTTCATTCCAATGATCGACCACCCTTTCGGTGAAGAAGAACTTCCTGGTGTCGCCATGAAATTTCCCACCCCTGATTCTCAGTGGATGCCCCCTTGTGGCCGAGGGAACTTTAAGAAAGAAAATATCATCCTCCACCTCACCAGATATCACAAAGAACAGAGACTATCAATGTTACAGTGCCTATGAGTTTAATAATCACTTCAATCTAGACCTAGTACGTAACTGACAATTGCAAAACAATGCAGTTCTGTGCCTGTGTCTAGGAAAATAGAACGGCTAATAATCAAATTCCTGGGTAGAGCAGCACATTTGATTGAGTTGGCTACACCTACACTTTGATGAAAATTCCTTAAATAGCAATAGCTCACGTACCTACTCCGTATCATTAAAAAAACAATTAAGTGGTTGACTGATCCGTTTGCCAGTCCCTATTCCTCTCCTAGATGGCTAAATGCACAAATTTGGAACTACATATGCAAAACTGGTCAACACCAACCTATGCAGTGAACAAATGCGCATACATGCGATAAACAAAATCATAAAACCACACAAAAATCATAAAATGACAAAACTAAAACAATGGAGAGACAGAGTGTGTGAGTGTGTGTGTGTGTGTGAGAGAGAGAGTGATTACAATACCAATATAACCCCACCCCACCCCTTTTTACAAAGCCACGCTAGCGGCTGCCGTAGGGGCTTCAGTGCAATTAACGTAGGCCGTCACAGTAATCAACTTTGTAAAAGAGGGCCTAAATTTGGTAAGAAAGAAATATTTATTACTCTTGTCTTGCTTCCTCTTTCCTATGGAACTCACCAGTAATTTGGTCCTACGAACAGCAGTGCTTCACTGAAGATGATGGAGAGGAAGAATTTGACAACCTCTGGACCACAACTGCCACCTTCATTGTCCTCTTCCTATTGACTGTCTTCTACAGTGCCATCATCACCCTAGTGAAGGTAAGAAAATAGCAGGTGACTGGCTTGAAAGCCACCACTGTCATTATGAGGATCAAATGATGAGATCCATAAGGGGAAGTGGAAGGAATGGGTTATAGCACATAAATTAGAAGGTGAAGGCTTCTCATTTAAACACCAAAGGCCAATTCTAGACATTCTCTTAGGTATTATCATGATGCAAGCGTTTTATTGACTTCCACACACTCCAAACAATCAACGATGTCATCAGTAAAGGATAATGACATCATTGATTGATTTGAGTGTGTGGACGTCAATAACACGCATGCATAAATGCAAGGATAATGAGTTCCCTTTCTTTTCTGAAGGGCTAAGATGTTGTATTACTCTTGGGAATAAATGAGATCATTATAAGATTGTAATACGAGAAGGTATATTGCAAATGCAGCCATGGAGCGCTCTACCTTATGTGTTTTTCTTCCCTATCACAAATTGGAGTTCTCCCCCGTTCCTTTTTGTATTGTAAGTCTTTTTTTTTTTCTTTGTTGAATGGTACTAATTTTATTATACGGCAATTTAAAGTTATTTGTGAGTCGCTTAGCTACCCTGTGATTTGCGGGATATCAAGAAATAAGAAAAACTTGAAACTTGAATTGCTTGAACCTGTAACATCTGAAAGATTTCAAATATTCTGACTGCATCCTTCTCCCCCCCCCCCCCCCCCCACCTAGGTGAAATGGTTTATCTCAAAAATCAAGCAGTATGAACAGGAGCGTGATCAGTTCATAACTGTACTGGACCAACAGAGTTAAGAATGTCATTCCTCCGCTTTGTGCACATGGAAACGAGCCATAGAAATGCACACCAGAGACCTGTCCACCTCAAAAGCTGAACTGGCTCCATCCTGCCATTCCTCTCTGTCAAGTCCAATCCACAGGGGACAGCTTGAACCTAGCCTGGTGTTCTCATTTCACCCCCAGCTACCCAGCATTGTGGGATTTGTAGTTCCCTGTTAACCTGGCAAGAAGAAATATCCAAGGATACTAACCAAGGGCATGACGATTGCCTTCCAGTGACGGATTGAAGACTTAGATCTTTGCTATTCTCAGAGCCCTTCTCTTTGAGTCATACTTTATTAAGCATCTATGAAAAATTTGTTAAATTTGCTTGTGTGTTTGGGTTTTAGCATGTGCTGAACAGAAGAAAAAAAAGTCTGTACAATGAACGCATCCCTCCAACGACGGAAGGCAGCAACTACAGCTGAGGAAATACAATGACTTAAGCTAAAAGAGAATCTTTGGACTTGGCGACTGCTACTTCTAGTCCTGGCTGAGCTATTTCTATACAAGGAACAATGACTGAGAAAGTTAGACTGGTACAAAGAGTTGCTTAAAGGATCTGAGTAATTTGAAAGGTGTACTTTCTTCCTAAATAAGTTCCAAGACACTGCATTTCCCCCGTCTTCCTTAAGTGGCTAATAACATTTTGTTTTCTATCATGCAGGAAGACAATTCTACTTTGGATTCAAAAATTGTACCGATTGAGCACATGTAAGGTTGAAATTAAGCCCCTTTATTAGGGCCTTGAAGGGCAAATCTAAAACTGGGCAAGCAAATATACCTGAGCTATAGCACTTACAGGCATAAGTGTGCACTTACCCACAAAAGTGCCAGGGAGTGTATACATGAGCAGAGCATGGGCGGGCACAAGGTGGGGCTGCCACTTATGCACATAGGCCCTGGTTCTATTAAATCTGCCTAAATTTAGGTGCTGACTATAGACTCCGATTCTATTATAGAATCACATTTAGCATTGCCTAAGTATGCATAGGTGGCACTCCCAATTTATGCCAGGGTTAGACACCAATATCAGATCCTCACAGCATCTGGTTCACAAAGAGGTGCCTAACTCAAAAACACGCCTACAATACGCCTCTAGCCATGGCCCTTTTAGTGTTGGCGCTTTGGGCTACGCACCTACTTTTTATAGAATTGAGTTTTTCAAGTTAGGCACCCAGATTTCAATTCATTTGAATTAAAAGCTCATTGCGAGGTGTTGAGTGTGTGGCGCAGTGGTTGAAGCTACAGCCTCAGCACCCAGGGGTTGTGGGTTCAAACCCCGCCCTGCTCCTTGTGACCCTGGACAAGTCACTTAATCCTCCATATCCCCAGGTACGTTAGATAGATTGTGAGCCCACCGGGACAGATAGGGAAAATGCTTGAGTACCTGATTGTAGAACCACTTAGATAACCTTGATAGGCGGTATATATAATCCTAATAAAACTTGAAACTTGAAAACTTGAGTGCCAATATAGATACTGATTAAGCTTATTAAAGTAGGCACCAATAGGTAAACTTTATAGAATTGGAGCATAAGTCTAGATTTAGTATATGGTGCCAAATCAGCACCGAAAAAAATCGCTGCTAAGCAGGGTGCTATAAAGGGTACCTAAGGATAGGAGTCCTTTATAGAATAATGCACAGCACCAGAATTCGTGCAAAGATTTATACCAACTGAAACCAGATCCTGGCGCACAAATTGGGTACAAATACCCCCCAATTCTATATCGCTATATGCATTTTAATGGAACACTTTTGACCTGCCCATCGTTACACCCCTTTTCAGATCCATGTGGAAATGGTGCTTAGGTTAGGTGCTGCAAGGCACCCTAATCAGGGATGCCTAGTGATGCCTAACTGAAATCCAAGTGAAACTTAATTTTTCTTAATCGGTTTAATTGGCGTGGTGATTGGCCATGCCATTGAAAACTAATTTTTTTTAAAATTAAATGACCAATTATGCATTCCGTGCAGGACTCAGAGCAGCGCCTAACGAGGCCTGAAAAGTAGGCATGGTTGGGGCGGAGAATATGGCATAGTTGACTTAGGTCTGTGTTAGGTACCAGTAAATTAGGCCAGAAAAATCTTGGCCTAATGTATAGGTGCCTAAAACAAGGACACTTGGCAACACCTAAGCCCACATAGGCACTGCTAAGTGTGATTCTGTACTTGGCGCCTAGCAGTTGATTGACAACCATGCCAAGCGGTGTCCAGGTGCCATTTATACAATCAAGCCCACAGTGTGTTTGTAATCTCGCTGTGTTATTTCTTTCTCTATAACTAGATCTGTACATTGGGTATTGCTATTCTTCTGACTACTGAATAAATATATATGCATCACCTTTAGATATCTCACATTTTCTAATGTATGATTTAAAGCCGGTTTGTATTTCTAAATTGCTTAAATTTGATTTGCTTTGCATGCAAATGTGAATTGTATTATCTACCTACTTTGGAATCGATCACTTGATCTGACGTCCTTTATCTTTTAATTGATGAATTTTGTCTTGACTTGGTTTACTGATATTTTATTTGGGGGGGATGATTATGATGTTGTCTAGACATGTCTATGTTATATGTGGAAATCATAGGGAAATAAAATTTTATGTATGTGATATGGAAACCGCCTTGTTGTATGCAATATATAAATTTTTTAATTAATAAATAAATAAAATTATACTGTATTTCACATTTTTTACTTAAATGCTTGTGCCTACTATTTTGGCACCTCCTTTCCTATGTCCACTATTCACTTGATCATGTTATAGATCAGGGATCTCAAAGTCCCTCCTTGAGGGCCGCAATCCAGTCGGGTTTTCAGGATTTCCCCAATGAATATGCATTGAAAGCAGTGCATGCACATAGATCTCATGCATATTCTTTGGGGAAATCCTGAAAACCCGACCGGATTGCGGTCCTCAAGGAGGGACTTTGAGACCCCTGTTATAGATGAACCATTGCAATGTCTGAATGGGAGAGATGTCTAGCAGCACAGGAAAGGGAGATGGAATTTGGTTACAATCAAAGTGGTTTACATATTATATACAGGCCATTATTTTGTATCTGAGGCAATAAAGGGTTAAGTGGCTTGTTTCCCTTTGTTCTTGGGCTACTGCGCTAATCATTCTATTACACCTTCACTCCAATGTGTCTTGGAAGATAAAGTAAACAATTGATAGAAGGACCTGCACGATTTGAGTTAAACTAAGAGCTGTGTGTAAGTTTGCCGACTCATTTAGGAGGAAGCACCTGCTTGAGGCTTTGTTGATGTCAATAAGTAGAGGACATACAGGAAACAGAAGGGGAAGAGCGTATCTTCCTTTTCTCCTCTACACATTCCCCTTAAAATGGAGGCATTTCCTGCCCTGACATTAACCACAACTCCATCTTGTCTATCAATCAAAGAACTTCCTCCTAGTAGTCAAAAATGAAAGAAGTATAGTGACCAATGTGTCATGATGAAGGAAGCATTTTATCATGGCCTGGGAATGAATAAAAAGCATATTACATTGATACCATCTGTTCCAGAGATGAAGTCTACTGTTCCAAAGATGGATTATAAATGGAGCTATCTCAATACAAAAATATTCAGAGTCCAGTAAAGAATTCACCCAATTAAGATGAGTTCTTAATGAGGTCCGGAAGGGGTATCGGACGGCCCAACAAACAGTGATGTTTGAAGGGAATAACTCTTCATTTGCCCCACGGTACCTCCTCCTCCGTATTAATTTTACTTAATTTTCCACCCTTGCACATCGGGTCTCCCAAATCGTTAAAAAACACTGGCATATCCCTAGGTTGGCGATTCCCACTTTGGACGATCATCCTATCTGTTCTTATAGGAGAAGAAGAAATCTGGGCGAATATTTAAATCATAATAAATTCCAGGAGAGAGTTCGGTTCCAAAGTGGAGTCACCTTCCGTGTGGCCAATGTCAATGGTGTAGCTTTACTATACCTGGGGAAGTTTGGACCCATCCCAGCACTGGGGAAATATTCAAGATTAAGTATAATACCACATGCAATTCTGATAACGTTATTTACGTAATTCAATGCCCCTGTCCAAAGCTGTATGTGGGCAGAACCACTCGCCCCATACAGGTCCGTCTCACGGAGCATAAATCTAGAGTTCACACTCATAACGAGTCGTCCCCGCTTGTCCGCCATTGGATAAGCTGTGGTCATACTTTAAAAGATCTGAGGTGGCGAGTTTTAGACCGTATTATAGTAGGGTGGGAGGGAGGGAACACTGCCCGGAGGCTTAATCGTTGCGAACTCCGGTGGATGTTCATATTAGATACTATGTCGCCTAAGGGGCTTAATGAGTCATCTGATTGGTTAGCACAAGCGGACCTTTAATCTAATGCTGATCTTTGTAAACTTTCTGTTGGTCAGAATAGATGAGGTTTTTTCCCCTCCCCCCGGATATGCCGTCATTCAGGGGGGGTATTTAAATTCCAGAGTCAGAACGCTGCGGCTTGTCCTTTGATAAGTTGTGCGGCGGTATGTAATGTATGTTCACAACAATAGGTAAGCTGTAATGTTTAAGTAGTGGGAGGGTTTAGCTTTCCGCAGTTAAATATGTATAATGCTAATTCTATAGTGCTAATTATGCTGTTTCTTGGATTTCAGCTTTCCCCATGTCGCCTTGACAAAGAATTCGAAACGCGTTGGCGTTCAGGGGAATGTTTTTCAAGGCTGAAAGCTAAGTATTCAGAATTGAGATTCATGAATAATTGAATGAAATAATAAGACTTAAGCACTAGAAATGACTAAAAGTGACAGTAACTATTGATAAAAGTAAAAAAAAGCAAAAAAAGCAAAATTAATACGGAGGAGGAGATACCGTGGGGCAAATGAAGAGTTATTCCCTTCAAACATCACTGTTTGTTGGGCCGTCTGATACCCCTTCCGGACCTCATTAAGAACTCATCTTAATTGGGTGAATTCTTTACTGGACTCTGTGAATATTTTTGTATTGAGATATCTTCAAACAATTATTGAGAATATATGGTAGTAAGATGGTTATAAATGGAGCAACAGTTCCTCTTGTGATATTTGGCAGATAAAAAGTGTAAATAATGTACCATCAGACCAACATCACCAAAAGCATTGAAGGGAGTAATTCTACAATAGTGCACTGATATATAGGCACCTAGGCCCCGATTCTGCAAACTGCGCCTACCTTTAGGCATGCTTTAGACGTCTTCGCCACACATGCCACACTGAGCGTCACTTAGGCGTCCACAACGCTTCTCCAATAATACAATTTTTTCTCTTGTAGACGTCCCTATAATGTATTTAGTTATATGTAAAAATGTGGTTTTTCCTGATTCTTTTCCATTATTTCAGGATTGTAAGCTTTAACATAATAAAAACACAGTATACCATCTTTAAAAGGATATTTATAATATATTATTTTCAGTGAGAGATACTGACTGGGAGTTGAACTGGAATATCAGCATAGAAGGGTGTAAGTTTAACCTGTGCACCTCATAGACAGCTGCATAGTAATTGTAAAATTAGCTCCTACAAGCAGTGTAAAGTATAGCTGTTTGAGCATTGTTTGGGCTTTAGATAGACGTGGTTTAGGCTTCAGAAAGACGGTAGTCGAATAGACGTGAGTCCTATGGATGCTATTTTGACAGCCCTGTAGGTCATCCATTAAGCATTCTCTGGGCGTCACATAGACGTTATTTGATAGATGTTACTCTGAATGGGATTTAGGCAGATTTTGAACGTTTCCAAAGTGATCTTCTAAATACAGTTCAGGGATTTTATTTTGTGATTCAGCCACCACATAAACAGGACACATCCATACAAGTATATTGAATTTAAAACTTACTCATTTCCTGGCTAAATTACAGTACATGAAAATCACAGCTTTAGGTTTCTAGCTCCAAATAACACTTTCTTTCTCACTAAACATTGCTCCAATCAGCTCATTCTTCAAAGTAAAGAAAGCCCATAACTTCATTTGGCAAAGCTTAAAAACAGAATTAAACACATAACAGACCTGAATGTGGCTTCTAGTTCATTACAAATGGAGGTGTGCAGCAGCACAGTGCTGACCTCATTGTGAGATCATCAAGGTGCACCTGCAAGGTACAATGCCACCATTAAAAGATGGGCTGGGAGTTGAACTCACAACCTCTGCAAGATCAGCTCAGAGCCTTTACACATTAAGCTACACTTCCTTCCACACCAAGTTCTCTGACTCACATGTCATATCATAGCTTAGTGATCTGCTAAGGTATCATCTGCTTAGCTATCATATCACAGTTAGCTGAGACAAAAGACTGTTAGCTCAATGGTTTAAAACAGTGCTTTTGTTGTCCCAAAAGCCTGAATTTCAAGTATGGTTGAATAAATGTGAATGGAATCTAAAACTACTGTTTATATCAATTGCAATCTCCACTTTTGGAATTTATTGCTTCTTGTATTGCTAATGATGTGCTGTTTGAAATGAAAATTATATTGGATTGGTCTGCAGCTTGTAATTTTTATTAAAATGAGTATTGTGTCAGCTGAATTACATGAGGGAGTTGAATCCACACTAGGCTGACATGCTAACCTTCATTCTAACCGCTGTGCCAGACAATGAGCCCTAAAAGAATAGCAATTCAGGTTTCATTATACTGTTCCATATAGGCATCGTTATGGCTGTAGCTATAGCGTGCTTGCAGCTCCATAACAGAGCGCCCGAAGCATGCCTAAACAGCCACAGTTAAGCATATACTTAATCTCCTTTATCCTCTCCTCTCTCCCTTTCCCCTTCCTCCTCTCTCCCCTCTTTTTCTTTCCCCTTTCTCTCCCTCCGGTAGGTATCCACCTCCTCTCTCTCCCTCTTACCTCTCTTTACAGTCGCCTTGAGCCTGTATAGGTAGGAGCGACGCACAAATAGAAGATTAGATATCTTAAGCTGTCAAGGTAGTTTAGATGTCTCATTGGTCTGGTGAGCAAGTGGGAGACATGCCAGCCCATGCCCCCCCTGAAACATAGCACAGCTATCCTGTCTGCCATCCCCTAAGGGCCACCTCACTTCTCTCCTTTGCAGCCTGGGCCTCATGGAGCACTAGATAAGACAAAAGTTAATGTTTAGACGCGGTCTGCCGCACAAGTAGCATCTATCTCAAGTGTAATCCTAACCATGCCCATGTTACGCCCACGTCTACATACTTGGACGCGACTTTTTGTTGGGGACGCCTATAAATATGCAGACGCAACTCGAAACTCACGTCAACATTCTGAGGACGCCTAGCTAGCGCCTACCTCCGTCCAAGTCCCAATTAACGCTTGTTAAGACCCTTAAGAGCTCTTAACCGCTATAAATGACATGGCTTTGAAAAAGGCTCCCGGTCCTGATGGTCTCACAATTGAATTTTACAAGGCATTTCATTCTGTCATTTTACCCCATTTTTTAAAATTTCTCAATCATGCCATAGAAGATGGTTCAATATCAGGAACTTTCACCGAGGCCACTATAATTGTATTGCCTAAACCGGGTAAAGATCCACAGTGTGTACAGAACTATAGACCCCTATCTCTAATTAATACGGATGCAAAAATATACGCCAAACTTCTGGCCTCCCGTATGCAATCAGTCATCAAGCATTTAATTGCATCTAATCAATCGGGCTTTATTCATGACAGACAGTCATACAATAATACAAGATTATTCTCTAACATTATTAATCATCTCCACACTTCTGATCAAAAACTCGCTGTACTAGGCTTGGACGCCGAAAAAGCCTTTGATCGTGTAGAATGGCCCTTTCTGTTTTACGTTCTGAAATGGTTTGGCTTTCCATCCGAATTCATTCGCATGATACGTGTCCTTTATACATCTCCTTCCACCAAAATCAACATCAACGGGGTTTTATTGCATACCTTCCATCCCACTAGGGGTACTAGACAGGGTTGCCCTCTTTCCCCACTATTATTTGACCTCGCCTTGGAACCTCTACTTCTAGCAATACGACACAATCCCTTGATTTCTGGTTTCAAAATGGGAGATATAGAAACTAAACTCGCGGCATATGCTGATGATATTCTCCTATTCGTTTCTCCTGATTCCATACCGCCTTTACTATCCACTATATCCCGTTACTCACAACATTCAGGTTACAAATTGAACAACAATAAAACTGAAATTATGGCCATAAATTGCCCTGAGTTACGCTGTGAAGCTACAGATTTCGGGTTTCACTGGTCAGACAATCGAATTAAATATCTCGGTGTATATTTTGGTCCCACTTTGGAAGAAACTTCTGCTTATAATGTTGAATATATTACATCCATGGTGCGGGATCTTGTCAACCGCTGGTCCCCTCTTAGCCTAACATGGCGGGGTCGGTTAGAATCCATAAAAATGATGATCTCCCCTAAAGTTAACTACGTTCTTAATATGCTTCCTTTTCTGCTACCAAAATCTTTTTATACATCTTTGGATACCATTCTCTCGAAGTTCCTATGGAATATGAAACAGCCACGTATTGGACTACAGAAACTTAAAGCTAGTAAAGCTAATGGTGGGGTTGGTTTCCCTTGCTTCTATCAATATCACATCTCCTTTCTGCTCCGCCAATGTTCATCATGGTCAATGAATTTAAACGATAAAGAATCACCATGTTGGCTCTTGCTTGAACAAGCTAAATACGATATACAACCCTTGAATCTCATTGTAGATATGGAAGTCCCTTCCGCTTTCAAGTCAGACGCCATCTTCACTTCACCTAAATCAGCTCTCTCATTTCTGGATAGCCTTATGGACGTTAAATGGTCTTCCTCTCTACATACCCCCATTTGGAATAATCCACTGATTAAAATACAAAACTCCACTGTTTCTTGGCATATTTGGCAAAAATGTGGGATTTGGTTGATTAAACATATATGTCATCGTCACACCTGGTTGAGCTTCACAGAGTTGGTCACATTATATAATCTTCCTATTAGCCAACAATTTAGGTGGTTACAACTTACTCATTGTCTGAGGAAGGCTTTCCCTAAATTAAAGACTCTTCAGGAATCGCCAGATTTGCTGACTTTTATGACTAAACTCTCAACACTACGCTCTAAAGGCGTAGCCTCTTTATGGTACAAACTAATACAACTGAAAAAATTTGTGTTTCACCCCATTAACTTCTCTAAGTGGTTTGATGATCTACATTTTATAGCAGATGACGATTCCTGGACAAAAATATGGTCTCACTGCTTTAAATCTCTTAAATCCTCCTCTCTGCTCCAATCGATGTATTTTCTGATACATAGGGCCACATGGACGCCTGTTCTCTCCAACAAGATTAATGCTAATCTACCTTCTACATGCTGGTCCTGTGGTATTTCTACTGGTACTTTAGTTCATTTGCTTTTTTATTGCCCCTTACTCCAAAGTTACTGGGCTAGTGTTTGGCGTACTATCTCAGATATTTTCTCTATACAATCAGACATTGACTATTCTCTTATACTGTTTGGTAATTTTGAAGGCATTCATATGCATGACTATTCTGAAGCCCAGCTCTTCCGCATTTTAACGGCGCTGGCTCTCCAGAACATCCTATATAACTGGAAAAATCTGGCTAATGTTGAATATAACGTGTGGTGGAACTCTGTATGTTTAATAGTTAAATATGAAAAAATCAATGCTGAACGACGCAATGCTTACAAATCCTATTGTAATATTTGGTCACCTATAGTATCTTACTGTAATATGGACCTTAATGCATAAATTTGGCCTGCTTGGTATGCTCATTCTCATAATATATGTATATTTTCTCATACTTCTAAATGTACTGACAGTATCATTATTTCTCGCTGATAGCTTACAGCTTGTTTATGACATATTGATGCATAATCCTTTAAGCTGCTCTGTATACAATCCCTACTATTGTTATTTTACTGCTCTGTTGTGACATGACCATTACTCGTTGTTTATTCTAAGCTTGAAAATAAATAAAACTTTTTTGAACTTAAAAAAAAAAAAAGACCCTTAAATCACTCGTTAACCACTTAATTCCGACACCTAAACGGCAGGCGCCACTTAGGCGCCTTTAGGCGCACTTTTCAGAATTGGGGCCCTAGTCTAGAAGAAATAGTAGGCACCTAGGCCTTGATTCTATAAAGTCCACCTAAAGTTAGGCACCGATATTAGGATCGATATTATAAAGCTTAGGCACCTATTATAGAATCATGCTGAGCGTTACCTAAGCACGCTTAGGTGGCGCTCAGCATCCTAATATTTAGACGCATCATATTTATGCCAAGGTTTTCTTCACCTAAATTTAGGTGCTGAAATTTATTTATTCTAGTATTTATATATGACTTACAGCCTAAGTGGTTTATAGTCAGGCACCCAAGCATGTTCCCTATCTGTCCCATTGGGCTCACACTCTATCTAATGTACCTGGGGCAATGGGGGATTAAGGGCTAGATTCATTTAGCCCACTGATCAAGTCCTGACCACTTAGCGACACCTTTTGTGACCCGATTTTCCTACGACCCCATTCACTAACCTCTGTCCCGATCATCCTCCGATCCGCGCATGCAAATGAGAGGGAACAGCATTCAAATGTAGGCAGGTAGCAATTCACTATAAAAAAAAATGAGGGATACCGACTGGGTTGACCGATCCAAACATAAGCGACTAAACTAAACCTTAAGTTTGTCTACCGCATCATCTCCATAAATATAGAGCTTGGCACGGTTTGCAGGTAATTCAATAAATGAGGGAAGGACATAATAAGAAATTAGAGGTTATGAAGCTTTGCATTTTAAATAGATAGCTTTATGTTTTGGAGAAAAGCCAGGTTTTCAGATGCTTTCGGCATAATTGGAATGAGCCTGGGTTCCGCAGCGGGGTAGGGAGGTTATTCCAAAGCTCAGTGAATTTGAAGAAAAGCGATTTCCCTAATTTACCTGCATGCATGACGCCTTTTAACGAGGGGAAAGATAGTTTGAGTTTGTGGGCGGATCTGGTAGTGTCAGGTCTCAAAGAATTTCAGGATAGTGGGATTAGGGGAGGAAGAATGCCATGGAGGATCTTGAGAATTAGGCAGGTACATTTAAACTGAATCCTAGAAATCCACCGGAAGCCAGTGAAGTTTTGACAGAAGCGGGGAAACATGATCGAATTTGCTTTTTGCGAAGATCAACCTAGCCGCAGTGTTCTGGATCGCTGAAGTCTTTGAAGATTTTTCTTGGTTAGACTTAGATAGATGGAATTACAATAGTCCAGTCTGGAAAGAATGATCGATTGTACAAGGACAGCAAAATGTTGTTGGCAGAAGAAGGATCTCACTTTCCTCAGCATATGAAGGCTAAAAAAACATTTTTTTAACCGGAGAGTTGAGATGATCATTAAAGGAAAGTGTAGAGTCAATAATAATGCTTGAGAATTCGATCTGCAGTGTGGGACCAGAAGGCAGTGGAATGAGCGTGGGTAACTGATCTAATTTTGGGCCAAGCCAGAGGACCAGTTGCTCAGGTCTTTTCCGATTGTCCTGCCTTCTGCCGCCCTGCTCTCTGTCCTCTGCCCTACTTCTCTGCTCTCTGCTCCAATCTTCTGCTCTCTACCCCGACTCTCCTGCCACAGGCTCGAAAGTGAAGTTAAAAGAAAAAAAAAAATTGCTGCTTTTGTAAGCATGCGCAGACCATCTACAGGGAAAGAAGATGGGCTGCACATGCACTAGGATCACTTACTAACAATCCGCATGGTCAGAGGGGGGCATTCCTTCGATCTCCTCCATTTAAATACTGACCCGCTGTGGATCAGTCAGCCTGCCGCAGACCAGGCACATTAGTGAATCTAGCCCCAAGTGATTTGCCCAGGGCCACAAAGAGCAGTGTGGGATTTGAACTTACAACCTCAGGGTGCTGAGGCTGTAGCTCTAATCACTGCACCACACACATTTAATTCACAAAAAGGCATCTAACTTTGAAAAAACACCCTTGATCTGCCCCCTATCCACTCCCACTTTAAGCATAGGCGCTTTGGGCTAGACACCTACTTTTTATAGAAAATTTTTTCAAGTTAGTTGCCTTTTAATTAAGCCCAATTAAAGCCAATTGTGAATGCCAATATTGGCACCTAACTTTAGATAGACTTTATAGACTCAGGCCCCTACTTTCCTTTATAGGGTACCAGCTTAAAGCCTATAATTATGGTACGTGCATTATACCAGACATAGAGCTGGTGCACGTTCTCACATCTAAATGCTGGTGATCAGAGCATTCTTTGGTGTCACTGAGGTAGAATGGAGGCAGTATTAGAAAGGTTTTCAAAGAAATTATTTAAGTAGCTGAGCAAATTCCTCAAGCTGAAAGCATGCATACCAGGAGAACTCCCTTCCAAAATCCTCCACGCCTGAGCTAGTCCTAACCCTGGCCTCTTGCTCATTCTCACGTTAATGGCTTGTTCTTCTCCGTAGATGATGTTCTTCAACCCCCAGTAGTTTCTGTGTAGCCCCCTTCACAAGAGGAACGTTTGCCTTACCTGGCTAAGCCGGAATTTCCAGCCCTGTGATATCTTGCTGAAATTGACCCAAGGAGACGTGGAGGTGGACTCGCAATCCTGTTCCACCACTCCACCACAGTTTGAGGACACCAATGGATCATGCTTTCTCAACAGCAAGCTTTGCATCCCATATTCTGATTGGAATCAAGGAGTAGCCTATTCCTTTGTGGTAGGCCATGAAGCCCTGCCTATGTTCATCACCCAGAGAAGTCTCGACAAGCCTTATGGTCAACCGACTTCAGTCAATGTGTCTGTCATCATGTCTGATTCCACCACATCCTGCTATTGAGGGTCTTTAGTCACCCCTTCCTCCCCTACCCTATTGTCTTGAAACTCTATATGTGATCCTCAAATTCATCCTATTACATTCAGGAGCCTTGAGGAAAATAAACCTTTTTGCGTGTATCTACCATATGCCAATAAAACCTGTCTGCATCCTCACAATCAGGAAATAAGCTCAGTTAAAAATTAAACCACCCCGCTATTCAATTTCAGGGAATATTTATTAGGGTTTGGTGCAATGAAAAGTGGGATGATGAGGCATTTGCATAAGAGAAGATCATACTGAGCAAATCCATAATTTATAAGAGTACCCTAATTGAGTCTAGCCTTACCTGCGTACGTTCCGGTTCCAGTAGGAACTTGTCTAACCTTGTCTTGAATCCCTGGAGGGTGTTTTCCCCTACAACAGCCTCCGGAAGAGCGTTCCGGTTTTCTACCACTCTCTGGGTGAAGAAGAACTTCCTTACGTTTGTACGGAATCTGTCCCCTTTTAACTTTAGAGAGTGCCCTCTAATTCTCTCTACCTTGGAGAGGGTGAACAACTACTAAGTCTATTCCCTTCATTATCTTGAATGTTTGATCATGTCCCCTCTCAGTCTCCTCTTTTCAAGGGAACAGAGGTCCAGTTTCTCTAATCTCTCACTGTACAGCAACTCCTCTAGCTCCTTAACCATTTCAGCTGCTCTTCTCTGGACCCTTTTGAGTAGTACTGTGCCCTTCTTCATGTACGGTGACCAGTGCTGGACACAGTATTCCAGGTGGGGGCATACCATGGTCAGGTACAGCGGCATGATAACCTTCTCTGATTTTTGATGCACAAAGAATATATAAAAGTTAAAATTCATGTCACATACTAATCACACTTTACAATGACTTTAAAAGCAAGCTGCATTCTCACAGATGTCCTGTCTGCTTAAATATTGGAAATAAAAAGCTGCAGTCTGCCCTTTCTCCACCGGATGACACTATTGGTCCTTTCTTCTTTTCCTTGTGGGGAGGCAGGAAAAGTTTTTTATTTTTTTTCTCATAAAAAGACACAGGAAATCCAAATCCACTTTGTCTGCCCCAAAACTAATATTTTACCAGCTAGCTTAACCATTAGGCTTTGCCTAGTGAGGCAACTTCCGGAAGCAACAAGGAGCAATTGCACTTTTCAATTTACCCCCTTTTACAAACCCGTAGCATGGTTTTTAGCCCTAGCTGCAGCGGTAACAGCTCCAATGATCATAGGAATTCTATGAGTGTCGGAGCTATTACCACCATGACCAGCGCTAAAAATCACTCTACAGTTTTGTAAAGGGGGGGGGGGTTAAAAACAGCAGGGAAGGGGGGATAGTTTAAAAATAACCATTTACCTGGGTAAACAGGTTTTGCAAATTGTCCTCAGTTTTGTACAAGATTGTACTGAGGCATAGGAGCTAGGCACTTGACGATTAATTGGAGAAGGGAGAATACATTACATTAAGGGTTAAGGGACTGGGGGAGTTGCCATACAACGAGAGGCTAGAGAAACTGGGCCTCTTCTCCCTTGAAAAGAGAAGACTGAGAGGGGACATGATAGAAACATTCAAGATATTGAAGGGAATAGACTTAATAGATAAAGACAGGTTGCTCACCCTCTCCAAGGTGAAGAGAATGAGAGGGCACTCGCTAAAGTTAGAAGGGAAAAGATTCTGTACAAACATAAGGAAGTTCTTCTTCACCCAGAGAGTGAATCAGGAACGCTCTTTGGGAGGCTGTTATAGGGGAAAGCACAAGACAAGGTTGGATAAGTTCCTACTGGAACCGAACATACATAAGTAAGGTTAGACTCAAATAGGGCACTGTTCTTTGACCTAAGGGCTGCGGTGTGAGTGGACTGCTGGGCACGATGGACTACTGGTCTGACCCAGCAGTGGCAAATCTTATGTTCTTATTACATTGGTGTCTTCTATCCCACCAATACCTTTCAGTTCTAGGCAGTTTACAACAAGAGTTGGCCTGGGCATTCCAAGGAGAATACATGGTTAATAGATGTAGTATGCATCGGAATCTGTGGAGGGTCGATCAGGTTTAGTTAGATCATTTGACAAATTTCTTGAATAGAAAGGTTTTAAGTTCTTTCCTGAATGTTTTGATTGGAGAGGTGGTGGTCTAGAATACTGTTCCTCAACTGCCGGTCCGTGGACCGGTGCTGGTCCGCAGGAAATTTCTGCCGGTCCACAGAGGGCCGGCAAGATTGCTGCTGCTGCTAAACCCCACAGGAAATCTTCTTTCCAACGTCAATTCTGACGTCAGAGAGGACGTTCTGGGCCAGCCAATCGCTGCCTGGCTGGCCCAAAACGTCCTCTCCGACGTCAGAATTGACGTCGGAAAGAAGATTTCCTGTCGGGTTTAGCAGCAGCAGCAGCAGGGCGGTAAGAGCAGGGGAAAGCAAGGAGGGAGGCTTTTTTTTTTTTTTTGTCGGCAAGGAGGGAAGGAGGTAGTCAGGCAAGCAGGCTGGCTTTGGCCAGGGAGGGAGGGAGAGAGGTAGACAGGCAGACAGGCTGGCTTCGGGGGTGGGAGTGGGACAAAGTGTGGAAGGCAGTGAGAGGGACATAAGAAGGAGGCACTGGGTGCACTAAAGACATAGGAAGGGGCACTAAGGACATGGGAAGGAGGCACTGGGGGCACTAAAGGCATGGGAAGGAGGCACTGGGGGCACTAAAGACATAGGAAGGGACACTAAGGACTTGGGAAGGAAGCACTAAAGACTTGTGAAGGGAATAGAAAGAGACAATTGTTGGGCCTGAGTGCAGAAAGAAAGAAACGAAAGGACACACAGACAGAAGGAAACGCAACCAGAGACACATGAAATCACCAGACAGCAAAGGTAGGAAAAATGATTTTATTTTCAATTTAGTGATCAAAACGTGTCAGTTTTGAGAATTTATATCTGCTGTCTATATTTTGCAATATATTTGTCTATTTTTCTATAGTTACTTAGGTGACCGTGCTCGCGGAGATGGGGCAGAAACGGGAGTTTTAAATTTTAGTCCTAGTAGTGTGCCGGTCCACAAAATAATTCTTTTATTTCTGCCGGTCCACGGGTGTAAAAAGGTTGAAAAACACTGGTCTAGAATACATTGTGCCAGCCTTGTAGCAGACACTGTGCAAAGAATTTAGGATGGTCATTGCTTTTTTCTAGGGTCAACTTTGAGAAACATTTGCAGCCTCAGCGTTCAGGAAGTGTCATCAGGGTACGGGTTCACGAATTGATGGGCAAAACTCAGAATGAACTGCCTCCTTTCCATCACAAGAAAATGAAAATAAATAAATTCAGAGTTAATGAAATAGAAACCAATCCAGCTCCAAAATAGGATCTTCGTGAACTCCAACACCCCCAACACCAAAATTAAAAAATTAAAATTAAAAATTATTTCCTTCTGTCTTCTCGGCCCCTTGATAATTTGGGTTTTACAACAAACTCAAAGCAATTCCAAGCAGGTGACCATTTTGTGCACCACTCACCCCATGTATAAGAACATAAGAATAGCTTTACTGGGACAGCCTGTTCTAACGGTGGCCAATCCAGGTCACTAGTACCTGGCCAAAACCCAAAGAGTAGCAACATTCCAGAATCCCAAAGTCACAAAAGATTCTAGAACCCCAAAGTGTATCAAGATTCCAGGCAGAATCTCAAAGAATGCTACCGATCCAGGGCAAGCAGTAGCTTCCTCCATGTCTTTCTCAATGGATAAATATAGTAATTAATTAACTGAGCAGAAAACAAGCATTAAAAATATATATCATTTCATTAATGATGACTTAATTCCTATCAAGCTAGATGAAATGGTGGTCAATAAAAAGTGGTCAATAAAAATTGATACTCAGCTTTAAACAATTAATGGATCATGGACCCTGAAGCCGTTGGCTCAATGTACAGCGGCGGCAAAGAAAACAAACAGGATGTTGGGCATGATAAAGAAGGGAATCACAAGTAGATCGGCGGACATCATAATGCTGCTTTACAGAGCAATGGTCAGACCACACTTGGAGTACTGTATCCAACACTGGTCTCCCTACCTAAAGAAAGATATAACCCTGCTGGAGAGGATGCAGAGATGAGCCACGAAGCTAGTAAAAGGCATGGAGAATTTGAGCTAAAAAGGACGACCCGGAAAACTGGGATTGTTCACCCTTGAGAAGAGAAGACTGCGAGGGGATATGATAGAGACTTTTAAAATACTAAAAGGATTCGATAAAATAAAGCAAGAAACATCGTTATTCACATTGTCAAATGTGACTCGGACTAGAGGTCATGGACTGAAACTGAGGGGCAGCAGGAGGAGGTTCTGACGGAGACCACCATTCTAGGATTCAAGGGCAAGTTGGATGCACACCTTCTTGCCAATCACATTGAGGGATACAAGTAAACAAGGTCTTCATCAAGGAACATCTACGTAGCCTCCACGTGTGCGGGTCGCCGAACTAGATGGACCTATGGTCTGATCCGGTGAAGGCATTTCTTATGTTCTTATGGTCTAAATCAATCAAAAGACTATATTGAAGTCATAATGAACTTATAAAAGAATTGATTTACTCAATGTCACAAAATTAATCGGGTGAGTGATAAACTGAAATGAATTGGTAATGTGACCACCATATTTAGAACTTTAAACAGTGCCACTTAGAGAGAAGAGAAAACTTTGACAAGCTGTTTGAAGTTAGTAGACTAGAAACAATTATAGATTAATCATAAAGGCATGGTGAGCACAGAAACAAATCAATTGTCTCCCTATTCAAGAATTATAAAGCCCCTATCTTATGTACATTAAAAAACATTCATTTTTTTAAAAAAGCGATGCGTGTGAAATTTATTCAGATTGAAAAACAAAATTGCCCTAAAAACGAACTTCATTTGACTATTAGAGCTCATCTTCTGGTTAAATTGTTAATTAAAGAAATGCCAGTTATATTATTATTTTTCAGGCTTTGTAGTGGCAATTAACTCATCCATTCATTACAGCATGATTATAATTCTATTATCACATGTTAAAATGTTTTATGCAAAATTTTATATTTAAGCCTTTTTATAAATTATTTTGGGTTTGCTATTAGTTTCCAGTTTTCATTTTTTTTCATAAACAGTTTGCTGTATATATCTTTTAAAAGTTTAAATGATTAGTTATTTCATAATATTATAATGCATTTATATAGTTTTATATTTATTTTCATATGCATTGTTTGGGTCTTTATAGATTTTTATAGGAAACATTTTTAAACAATGTTATTCATTTTAAATGTCTTTTGATTAGAAATGTAAACCTTTTTAAATTTAATTTCATTTTTAATATGTGTATTACATTTTTAATAGGCACCAACATTTTGTAATGATTAGACACCGTTTTTGCACAAAAAGTATGTTATAAGAATGGAAAAGGGGGGATGTATAGTTATATTATTGGTTTTTCAGTATCTTTGAATATAATATATGTATAATATACTTGAATTATATTATTGGTGGAAGGGGAGGGTGGGGGAGGGACTTAAATCTATGTATTTATGATGATAATAGAAAAGATTTTCAAGTGATCTATATGAATCAATTGTTATATTATTGTACACTTGTTGTGAGATGTAATAATGAATAAAGATTTTGAAAAAAAAAATTTTAATAGGCGATATTTATTTTAGCCTTTAATATTTAAGTTGTTAAAAAACTTTTTCATTTCATTTAGAATGATTAGTTTATGACGATCAAGACACATTTTCAACGCACCATTTCATTTGTTTATTCTTACTGTCATTGCTATCTAATTCATTTCATTATACAGTGATACCTTGGAATCCGAACGCCCCAGTACTCGAACAACTTGGAATCCGAACTACAAATTCAAGCAAATTTTGCCCCAGAATCCGAACTCTGTTTTGGAATATTTGTTCATATTTTACCTTCAAATCCAGTGTATTTCCTGTTAAAATTTGAGTTTGTGGGACCCAGGAACGGATTAATCCAGTTTCTATTATTTTCAATGGGAAAAATTGTCTTGGAACTCGAACGGGGTTCTGGAACGGATTAAGTTCAGATTCCGAGGTATTACTCTATAGCATTTTATGTGTATTCACTTGTTTGACTCATATGTATAATTGGTTATGTATTCTTTTAGATAAATATTGTCCACTGAAGAAGGCGATGCTGTCATCGAAACTGGGTCCCAGTTCTGATTTTGTTTGTTTTAATGACTCTTTTCTAATTAAAGATTTGTGTTCCCTCACTGGTTGTGATGTCTCTAGTCCCACTTCTTGCTATCCATCTTATAGTATTTTGAGGCTTTGTTTCTTCTTTTTTGTTCTCTGCTATAAGATTATAACATAACATAAAATCAACATCAAGACCGCATTACAAAGATTACACTAAACTCATATCTGAACGCTCATCATGAAAAATTAATTAACCAAAAATCTAGAAAAGAAATACGTCTTCAAACGCCTTCTGAATTCCAAAATATGAGAAAAACGTGAGTTTTAATTGTTTGAATTCATGCACTCATGGAATCTTTTGAACTTACAACCCTTCACTGATAGATAAACAAAAAAAAACGCATGAGCTTTATGAGAATGTTTTTGAGTAGCAAATGATAATGAATTAAGAATATAAGAATTGCCGCTGCTGGGTCAGACCACTGGTCCATCGTGCCCAGCAGTCTGCTCACGTGGGGCCCTCTGATCAAAGACTAGCGCCCTGAGACTAGCCCTACTTGCATACATTCTGGTTCAGCAGGAACTTGTCCAACTTGGTCTTGAATCCCTGGAGGTTGTTTTCCCCTATGACAGACTCCGGAAGAGCGGTCCAGTTTTCTACCATTCTCTGGATGAAGAAAAACTTCCTTACGTTCATACGGAATCTATCCCCTTTCAATTTTAGAGAGTGCCCTCTTGTTCTCCCCACCTTGGAGAGAGTGAACAACCTGTCCTTATCTACTAGATCTATTCCCGTCAGTATCTTGAATGTTTTGATCAAGTCCCCTCTCAATCTCCTCTTTTCAAGTGAGAAGAGGCCCAGTTTCTCTAATCTTTCACTGTATGACAACTCCTCCAGCCCCGTAACCATCTTAGTCGCTCTTCTCTGGATCCTTTTGAGTAGTACTATGTCCTTCTTCATGTACGGCGACCAGTGCTGGACGCAGTACTCCAGGTGAGGGCATGCCATGGCCCGGTACAGCGGCATGATAACCTTCTCCAATCAGTTTGTGATCCCCTTCTTTATAATTCCTAGCATTCTGTTCGCCCTTTTCGATGGAGCTTGGCCCAACATAACTTATGTAAGTACCTTTTGGAACCCTCTTTGTATAAAGCGAGATATAAGCCAATAAACTATTGTGCCACGGATAAAAAAGGTTGAAAATCACAGTCCAAGCTGTTGAAAAAAAAAGACATCTCCAACATGCCCATGCTCCAAGAGTCTCTTCAGTCGCCAAGTTTCTTTGCTGTTACATATATAATGGAATTTCATTCCAATCATGAAGACCTATGCTTCTAATTTTAAGCAATCCCGTTCCCCCACCTATCCTTTTGACCCTCCCTCCTCCCTGGGAGCCCAAAGAACTTCACCCCCATTCCCCAAGCAGAGCAGGGACCATCCTCTCAGCATCCCAGAGAATCAGAATCTTCCCAAATAGAAAGAATGTCAAGAGCTCTCCTGCCTATGATACCAAGAAAGAGTGGTTATGGTACAGGAATGAGGACTCTGAAACAATATTCCCTCCATGATTGGTGGACATTCTCTGTCAACTGTCCTACCATTGTGGGGGGAGAGGGGTTATTATTATTTATTTATGGTTTATTTAGTTATATACCCTTTTAACAAGGAGGGTTACAATACCACATTCACAATAAGCATTAAAACAGCCATAAGACACACATGTATAAATTTCATCAACATATCATACAATTTACCCAATGAAATTGCTCACCACCCACGCTTCATTTTGCAAAAAAGATGTCTCTTCACGAGCTTCTTTAAAAAAAAATCACATCTTCTTGCTTTCTAATACACAATGGAATAGCGTTCCACGCTTCTGGACCAGCACAAGAAAAAGCTCCCATTCTTGTGACTTTCAACCTTGCCTGCTGTATAGTAGGAACATATAACTCTCCAGCTTGAGCAGAGCATAAACTACGTGATACTCAGATATACAGTTGATCAAATATCTCGGAGCCATTCCATGAAGGCAAAGGTAAGTTAGCAACAGCAGTTGATATCGTATTCTAAAATCAATCTTCAACCAGTAAAGTTTCACATAAAATTCAGACACATCGTCAAATTTCCCAATACCAAACAGAACATGAATAATCGAGTTTTGTGTAACTTGGAGCGCATGAATTGCACTCTTGGGAACACCTAACAGCACTGAATTGCAATAGTCTAAACTAAACAACACTACAGCCTCTCAGGAACCTTCTGTCACTCTCTACCAGGGGATCTGCCTACCCTAGAATCCCCACCCTAGTTCTGCCAATTATTAGTTGATGTTTCTTTGTAATTGCTTTCTTTTTGTAAGTATTAATGGTATTGTTAATGGCATTTTTATTATGTTCATGCCCTTTTTTTATATATATTGTAAACTCGCTTAGAAATTAGATAAGCAATTAAATCAAATTTTAATAAAACCTTGAAACTAAACTGGAAGAAAAGGTGGAAGTACCTCCTCCCCCCAAAAAAAAGAAGTAGCATTGGGGTCATTAAATCTAGAAAACATCTGAGTGGTTTTATTATTGAAACTTCACACCAATCATTAATCAGCTTAAGCAAAGCGTCTTATTATGATTTTAGAAAGCAATTGAAAACTCACCTGTTTAGCATTTAACTAATCTAATCCTTTTGTATTGTATTCTTAAAATTTATGTAAACCGCATTGACCTTTTGGGCTATGTGGTATAGACATTAATTATTAGATTAGATTAGAAAATGTTTTGTAACTTGGAGGGACTGAACAAATAAGTATTAAGAAGAACTTTCTCACTGCGATGTGTTATCTCTGTCAAGAAGCCCTTATACTGGTAGTACGCAAAGTGTTATTTGGGGAAATTCCAGACACTGAGCAGTAAAACAGGTGCTTTTCAGTACCAAAAGCAGAGGAGATCTCAATTACTACACTATTTGTCAATGAAAAAATATTAAATATAAAAGTTTGAAAAGGTAAAAATTTATATAATCTGGGTCATGGTTCTGCCTGCAGGTTGAGACAAACTGAAGCTCAGGACTATTAGCAGATTTGCTATGAATATCTGAAATATATAATCAATTTGTGGGATAATTTGGCTTTAAAACATGCTAATTTCTCCATAGTCATATCCTAGGTATTCAACAGATGCAGCCCACTAGGGGGAGAGTGTGGCACAGGGGTTAAAGCTACAGCCTCAGCACCCTGAGGTTGTGGGTTCAAATCCATCCTGGGCAAGTCACTTAATCCCTCCATTGCCCCAGGTACATTAGATAGATTGTGAGCTCACTGGGACAGACAGAGAAAAATGCTTGAGTACCTGAATAAATGCATGTAAACCGTTCTGAGCTCTCCTGGGAGAATGGTATAGAAAATTGAATAAATAAATAATTTACAAATGACAAAATACAAGCATTAAGAATGTGACTGTATACAGGGTTGGCAGAGATGTTTTATAACCAAGGGCAGGGGGTGCGGATCACTCTGGGTGCCAGCCCTAGGGGGGTGCACAGCCAGCCGGCCGGCCGGGTCCAGAACCTCCGCGCTGCACCTCAGTGTGGCTGCCATACTTATTCCAAGGCAGAATCAGCTGAAGTACAGGAAGGTCCCACAATGACTGTCGTCTGCCACCTCTGCTCCGGAAGAGGTAAGCGATGTCGGAAGAGGTGGACCGGCAGCCGCAGTCATCGTGGGACCTTACCGCAGCTCCCTGTGTCTTCCGGCCCACCCCCTCTTACATCACTTACCTTTTCCGGAGCAGAGGCGGCAGAAGCAGTCATAGTGGAACCTTGCTGGTTTGGAGAGACAGAGGAGCATAGAAGGGTAGTGGAGGGAGAGAAAGGGGCAGATGCTGATGGAATTGGTGTGCAGTGAAAGGGGAGAGAGACATAAGGGGAAGGATACTGGATAGAATTGGGTTGGAGGGAAAGAAAGGGGGCAGATGCTGATAGAAGTGGGGGGAAGGGAGAGGAGAGAGTGAAATGCCAGACCATGGGAGTGTGGGAGAGGGAAGAGAAGAAGATGAGAGGAGAGAGATGCTACACTATTGGAGGAGGGAAGGGAAGAAGATGGATGCCAGATCAACGGGGGTGAGTCGATCCAAAGAATGGCCACTAGGATGGTCTCAGGACTTAAAGACATCCCATATGAAGAACGTCTGACCAGACTGCGCTTATATTCTCTCGAGGAGCGCAGAGAAAGGGGGGACATGATAGAAACATTCAAATACATCACGGGTCACATTGAAGTGGAGGAAGAAATCTTTTTTTCTGAAGGGTCCCACAGCGACACGAGGGCATTCGTTAAAACTTAAGGGGGGAAGATTTCATGGCGACACCAGGAAATACTTCTTCACCGAATGGGTGATCGATCAATGGAATAGTCTTCCTCGCCAGGTGGTCGAGGCCAGTAGTGTGCTTGACTTCAAGCGTCGATGGGACCAGCAGGTGGGGGTACCACAGGGTTTTGCTTAAAAGATGGATACTTCAGGGAGGGAGGGTTCGTCTTGAGTAGACTTGTGGGAGGGAGGGTTATTGTGTGGGCAGACTTGTTGGGCCACCGGCCCTTTTCTGCCATCAAACTCTATGTTTCTATGTTTCTAAGGGAGAGATGGAAGGGGGAGACATAAATTCTCTGGAAGGGAAATAGAAGGAGAAAAGATGCCATATAGAAGGGGAAGAGAGAGGGTAGACAGTGGATGAAAGGAAGAGAGTGACAAGAAGATGTGGAAAGCAGAAACCAGAGAAGACAAGGTAGAAAAATAATTCTGATTATTTATTTTTTGCTTTAGGGGAGATGCGTCGCTGTTTCTGTGGTGTTGCATTGTATGCAGAGTCCAGCTTCTTGATGCTTCAGTTTAACCTTTTATTCTATCTCCCCATTTACAAAACTATTGAGCGTTTCTTAGCGTTGGCATCTGATGTTACCACCATGGCTAAAAATCATACCACAGTTTTGTAAAAGGGGGAGGGGTTAGTTTGTGATGACATATTTCATACCAGGCGAAGGTGTTTTCTGTGTTCTGTGTGTTCGACAGACATGGTTTTCTGTTCGGATTGATCTGTACTAGTCTGGCATGTTTACTTTTACATGTATTGATGTTGTATTGATGTTGTACTGCTCACTGCAGTATGGAAGATGCTGCCTTTTCCTAGGTACTTGTGTGACGTGTGGATTGTTACTAAAAATCATGTTTTTCGTACAGATGGGGGGGGAGGTGTCAAAAAATGATGGGCCCCAGGTACGCCACTGTTTATAACTTAAGTGTATTGGCTCTTAAAGCAGAATGGAAGAAGTATGATATGATAGAATCTCTTGTAAAATATGTTAAGAATTGTCATCATTTAATTACATGTAACTTAAAAAAAAAAATAAGCCAGAAACAACAGAATAACAGAAATTTTACAAATCAGAGACTTTTTATTGTTTAAGCAAATCATAAGACCATAAGAATTGCCATACTAGAACAGACCAAAGGTCAATGAAGCCCAGTATCCGGTTTCCAATAGTGGCCAACCCAGGTCCTAAGTACCTGGCAGAAACCCAAAGAGTAGCAACATTCCAGAGCTGAGATTGTGATGTCATAAAGCCTCATTCCACCAATGCCCAAGAGCCAACCTCATCAGTGATGTCACAATGGCTTGATTGTCCTATACTTGGCTCACATAAGAACACAACAATTGCCGTTCAGGGACAGACTGAAGGTCCATCAAGCCCAGCATCTTGTTGAGTGGCCACCCAGGTCCCAAGTACCTGGCAGAAACCCAAAGAGTAACAACATTCCAGAGCTGAGATTGTGATGTCATAAGGCCTCATTCCACCAATGCCCAAGAGCCAACCTCATGAGTGATGTCACAATGGCTTGATTGTCCAAAACTTGGCTCACAAAAGAACACAACAATTGCCGTTCATGACAGACTGAAGGTCCATGAAGCCCAGCATCCTGTTTCCAATAGTGGCCAACCCAGGTCCCAAGTACCTGGCAGAAACCCAAAATGTATCCACATTTCAAAGCTGAGATTGTGATGTCATAATACCTCATTCCACCAATGCCCAAGAGACAACCTCATCAGTGATGTCATAATGGCTTGATTGTCCTATACTTGGCTCACATAAAAACACAACAATTGCTGTTCAGGGACAGATTGAAGGTCCATCAAGTCCAGCATCTTGTTGAGTGGCCACCCAGGTCCCAAGTACCTGGCAGAAACCCAAAGAGTAACAACATTCCAGAGCTGAGATTGTGATGTCATAATGCCTCATTCCACCAATGCCCAAGAGCCAACCTCATCAGTGATGTCACAATGGCTTGATTGTCCAAAACTTGGCTCACAAAAGAACATAAGAGTTGCCATACTGGGACAGATCGAAGGTCCATCAAGCCCAGTATCCTATTTCCAACAGTGGCCAACCTAGGTCCCAAGTACCTGGTAGAAACCCAAAAAGTAGCAACATTCCAGAGCGGATGGATTTTTTTCTCAATGCTCATCTTTTTCCTAATTTTTATATACACACTGTTCATGTGTTGGTCTAGTTGTGATTATTGTTGAAAGTTTAAACCCTTTTCGAAAAGCGTAACAGCTTTTAGCACCAGCCGCGGCTGTAACAGCTCTGATGCTCACAGGAATTCTAAGAGTGTTGGAGTGTTACCGCCATGGCAGGCGCTAAAAACTGCACTATGCTTTTGTACAAGGGGGAGGGGGGTAACTTTCTCATTGTTTGCAATACTGGTATAGTTTTTGAGGTTCAATTTCTGTTCATTATGGTCACTTTGCAATTTGTATTCTTGCGAAATTCAATAAAAATTATATTGATTTTAAAAAAAGGATAGCAGGAAGTAATTCATTTCAACAGCCCTTCAGGAACTGACAGACCCCAGATAATCAAACTTTGCGAGGGCTTGTTTGTTCAGAGAATGAGAAATGGTGCGGAAAATCCCTTTACATAAAATTAGGATCTCAGTCTTTGCTGCTTTCTGTTCTGCGTCTAAATATATAAAATCTTATTCAAATCTGTGCACCAGATGGCCGCTGCTGACTACAAACAGGAACCAAAAAAAAAAAAGAGGGGAGGGGGGGTTAGAAACATCGTTGGGAAGCCACCTACCAGAGAAACAAGAGGAGGCGTGAGCAAGTCTCAAAGAGAGAAAAGAAACACTGAAACATTCAAACACAGAGATATCAAAATAGGACAACGGAAAATTGACTATGGTTGGCCTGTGCTTATTCCTCTTGCCTACTTGATGAAGTTACAGGGAAATACTTTTAAAAACCAATTGGAAGAAAAAAAATTTTCACTCAGAATAGTTAAGCTCTGGAACGCATTGCCAGAGGATGTGGTAAGAGTGGATAGCCCTTCATGATCTTGTAGGTCTCTGTCACATCCCCTCTAAGTCTCCTCTTTTCCAGGGAAAAGAGCGCGAGTTCCTCTAATCTCTCAGCGTATGAAAGATTTTCCATACCTTTTATCAGACATGTCGCTTTCCTTTGTACCCTCTCGAGTATCGCCATTTCCTTCTTAAGGTACGGCGACCAATATTGTGAGTCTGCTAGCATAGAAACATAGAAGATGACGGCAGAAAAGGGCTACAGCCCATCAAGTCTGCCCACTCTGCTTACCCACCCCCTGTCTATGCCCTAATGACCCAATTTCCTTCTCTTGACCCTCGTAGGGATCCCACATGGGTATCCCATTTATTCTTAAAGTCTGGCACGCTGTCTGCCTCGATCACCTGCACTGGAAGCTTGTTCCAATGATCAACCACTCTCTCTGTGAAGAAATACTTTCTGGTGTCGCCATGAAATTTTCCGCCCCTGAGTTTGAGCGGGTGCCCTCTTGTGGCCGAGGGTCCCTTGAGAAAGCATGTGACCTGAAAGAGTAGGAACCCCAAAAGCAACCCATACCCGGCCCAAATTTTGTTTGTAGCAGAACTGTATCATTCTTGAAAAATTACAGGAGGCCAGAGGCAGAGCCAGTTCACGGAGGTAATAACGGGCAGAGGTGTGTGTCTGCAATTCATCAGCCCCACCCTTACCCTGATTGGGATTATACTAGGACGAGGTGGCACCAAACCTCTTCTGTATGTGGTTCAAAGCATTAACCTGCTACCAGCAGGAACAAGGAAGAACTCTGCCTCATCCCAGTGTGGATCTAATTAGCGTGAAGGAGGGGGGCTGGAAAGAGGGACTGAGATATCAGGCAGGAGCGCTATAAACATGAAAGGGGGGCTGGAGAGAGGGTGCCACAGCTGAACCAAAATTCCCTCTAAGCTGTGCAGGAGTCCTTTGTGCACACACCGCCATAACACCCATAGGAATAGCGGAGGCACAGCAGAAGTTAGCGCACTCTAACGTTAAATAAACATCTTCCTAATTTCATCTGCCCAATCTGAAATTCCTATAAAAGTTTGATTCCCTTTTTCATACTGAGGGTTATTTTCGAAAAGGAAGTCTAAGTCCATTTTTACAAGCCGAACCACTAGAAGTCCCAAAATATATATATATATATATTATTTTTTTTTTTTTTAAATCATCTACTTGGACGTCTAGGCCAACAGGATGTCCAAGCCAAGGACACCTAACTTTATACCCCTCTTTCGATCAAAGAAACGTCCAAGTTGAAAACATCCACATCCAGACCATTTGGACATGGGAGTGGCCATCATTCTGATGGAATGGCCACACAGATATGTCAATAGAGCAGTGGGACACCTTAGAGGGCACTGCTGTGAACTTCACATAAAGGGTGCCAGAAGTACATCTCACCATATACACCTTAGAGTTTATGGTGAGCTCTCCAAAACTCCCCCAAACCTACTAGACGCACCTGTCTACCACCCCAATAGCCCTCATGGCTACAGGGGGCACCTATATGGCAGTAGAGTAAGGTTTTGGTGGGCTCACACTTTCCACCATGCCACCACCATATCTCTCTTGGATTTGCAACGCTGATTATGGCATAAAAGGAGAAAAGAAGTGGTGAAGGAGCCACTGAACTTCTAGATGCTGTACTCTGAATGCCCACATGAACAGGAAGTCTGTGTCAGAAGATTGGCACACAGCTGAGCACTATAGACAGATGTTCAGAGGCCTTGCATTCTTTTTTTCCCCTTAATAGTCACGTAACTAAATAACCCATGGATCCTTCGAGATTGAGTACTTTCCAACAACTCAAATCTGGAGGGCAGATATGATGGAGCTAAACCAGACAACATTTTATAAAGTATAGAGCGGGGGTGTCAAAGTCCCTCCTCAAGGGCCGCAATCCAGTTGGGTTTTCAGGATTTCCCTAATGAATATGCTTGAGATCTGTTAGCATACAATGAAAGCAGTGCAAGCAAATAGATCTCATGCATATTCATTGGGGAAATCCTGAAAACCCGACTGGATTGCGGCCCTTGAGGAGGGACTTTGACACCCCTGGTATAGAGTGTGTAAATTTGTGTATATTTAAAAAAAAAAATTAACTGAGAAGGTGGTGTTTAATCAAATGTCAGATTTCATTGAAAAAACTAACATCTTGCACCCAAATCAGACAGGCTTTAGGCAACACCATTCCACAGAATACTCACTAGTAGGTATGACCACATCCATACAATATTTCTTGGATCACCACCAGTCAGTTCTTTTAATTTCTATAGACCTTTCAGCCACCTTTGATACGATCGACCATGAGCTCTTACTAAATAGGCTACAATCTATTGGTGTCACAGACCAGGTCTTATCTTGGTTTCAATCCTATTTCTCTGATCGTACTTCATCTGTGTCATTTAATAACGAAACTTCTAATAATTTTACCACAACATACGGTGTGCCTCAAGGATCTATACTATCTCCACTTCTATTCAATATCTTTCTCGCCCCATTACTTACTCTGTGTCAATACATCGGCTTCAATGTTTATGCTTACGCCGTTGATATTCAACTATTACATCCCATAGATACCAATAACCCTTTGGACATACCAACAATAAATATGAAACTTGAAAAAATATCACAATGGCTAAATAATAATAGACTAGCACTGAATATCAATAAATCAAATATTATGCTCTTTCCCTGGAAAGATAACTTAAAACTTAACCTTCCAATTACAATCAAGGGTGTTCCGTTGCAAGAAGTCTATAACATTAAAATCTTAGGTGTTACATTTGATCATAAACTCTCTTTTCACGACCACATCAGTAATATTGTCAAATCCTCTTTCTTTAGACTCCGACAAATTTGTTCTGTTTCCCAATTTCTTTGTGCTAAGTCTCTCAAAACTCTTATCCACTCTCTCGTTATTTCCAAAATAGATTACTGTAACGCTCTGTATAACGGGATAGCTCAAAAGGAAATCAAACGTCTACAGATCATTCAAAATACGTCCATTAAACTCATTTTTAAAGCAAAGAAGTTCGACCACGTAACACCGCTTCTTAGGGAAGCCCATTGGCTTCCAGTTACACATCGGGTAACATATAAACTATGTCTGCTTACATTTAAATCTCTTCTCTTTAAAACCCCAGCTTTTATTTACAAGTTATTGATCCCATACACCGCCAATAGAACATTAAGATCCGCTGAACAACATCTACTAACGATTCCTTCCCTTAAAATTATAAATACCCGACGACAATTAATTTTTTCAGTTACAGCTCCCCAAACCTGGAATTCTCTCCCTAATCATTTAAGGGAAGAAACCAATATAGAAAAATTTAAAGGTAAACTATAAATTAATCATTTTGTCTTTGAATTGATATCATTTTTTCTTTCCAAACTTTTATTGAAGTAAATTTAAAAGAAAAAGAAGAAAAAAAAAAAAAGGGGGGTTTTATATTTTTTATATTTTTTTTTCCTTTCCCCCTTTCCTTATGTGCCCTCCTTATTTGTCTCTTTATCTTTTAAATATATTGTAATTCTTTCCCATCTCCTCCCTTATGTTTCTTGTCTTATCAAATTTGTTAATAATTTTGTCAGTCTTATTTATTGTATTATTCCCCTTACATTGTAATTTTATCAATATGTTAATCGCTTAGAATTTGGATTAAGCGATAAATCAAATCATTATTAAACTTGAAACTTGATTAAAATGTAAAAATTGTGTAAATTTTTTAAAAAATTGTTAAAACGTCATAGTTGATGTTTTTCATATGATCTGGCAATTTTTATGGTTTTATTTATTCATTTTTCTATACTATTCTAGGAGAGCTCAGAATAATTTACAGAAATTTATTCATAAGAACATAAGAAGTTGCCTCCGCAGAGGCAGACCAGAGGTCCATCTCGCCCAGCGGTCCACTCTCGCGGCGGCCCATCAGGCGCACTGCCTGAACAGTGGTCTCTGACTAATTTTGCAAATTACCTCTAATCCTATCCCTCTAACCTTACCTCTACTCTTATCTGTACCCCTTATCAGGTACTCATGCATTTTTCCCTGTCTGTCTTGCTGGGCTTACACTCTATCTAATGTACCTGGGGCAATGGGGGGGGGGGGGGCGGTATTAAGTGACTTGCCCAGTGTCACAAGGAGCAGTGTGGGTTTGAACCCACAACCTCAGGGTGCTGAGGCTGTAGCGCTAATGACTATGCCACTCTAGAAATCAAAGTATAGTAAAAGTGAGCCAAGTCTAGGACAATCAAGCCATTGTGGCATCACTAACGAGGTTGGCTCTTATTGGTGGAATAAGCCATTATGATGTCACAATACCAGCTCTGGTTATCAGAGGCTGAAACTTTTCACTTGGTGGGCTCACAATCTATCTAATGAACCAGGGGATTAAGTGACTTGCCCTTGGTCACAAGGAGCAGCGTAAGGTTTGAACCCACAACCTCAGGGTGCTGAGGCTGTAGCTTTTAACCACTGCACCACACTCCCCCATGAAAGGTTTGTTTTGTTTTGTTATTTTAATTGTGTATGTTTGGTTATAATCCGCCTTTTTTAAATGCGGAATATAAATGAGAAACGATAAACTATACAACAGAATCTGAGCATCGCCCCTGCCCGAATTGAAAGCCAACGCAGTCTCACTAGACTGTTTTACGACCATTAAGGCAGCTGCAACTCCCAGACACACCTTGCAACGGTGGTAACGTTAAGGCCTGGGATGGAGGAGGTTGGAGGGGAGATGCTGGATGGGAGGAAGGGCGACAAAAAAATGAGGGTTCACCTAGGCCAGGGGGGGTCTTAACAAGCTAAAGCCCTAGTTATATCTCCAGGAACCTCAACAACTTACGGCCTGTGTCAACCTCTCTTTTTTTTTCTAATTATTCTTTGATTAGTAGGGAGACACATTTTTTGTATAATATCTCTGAGTGATTTCAATTTCCATCATATTTTGGTATTTGCCTTAATTCTTGCTGTTCTTTTCTCGCAACCCACTCTGGGGCCTGGATAGCGAGTGTGAAGAGAGAAGGACGCTTTGTAACGTTGCAGATGGTCAGCCTTCCCTTGGCTCCCCCACCACCACAACATGCAAGCAGAGGGGAGCCAGTTACCGAGAGCTGAGACTTAAGTGGGTAAAGGTGCGAAAAGCCAAAATGAGTCACCTTGTTAATCGAGAATGGAAGGTTGCATCTTTCTAGGGAAGGGGAGAGGTAAGATCCCCAGGGACACTCGTCTCCGTTCCACCTGATCGCCAACAAACAAAAATAGTCTGAATCCTGAAAGCCGTGGTCTCCTATGATTGGCAGCAGGCAGGGGCGAGAGGTGCCCAGGGACACCCAAACACGTGGGGAGAGGTGTATAAGTGCACGGCACAGGGCATCAAACTCACACACACACACATACACACATTAATGCACTTACCTGTACTCACACGCCACGGGGATACACACTAGCACATGAATGCTTTCTTGGTTATGATACTTTGCATTTGTCCAGCATGAGAATTATTCAGGGGCAAAGCTGTACAGCAGTTTTCAAGGCCAGGCACAGGGCCTTGAAGACTTCTGTTGAATATCCCCTTTGTGAGGACAATACAAGGTATCACAGCCCAAAAGGAATCCAGTTTTATCCCACATTCTCTATGACTATTAGACCTTGGCACACACAAACATGCAAACACCTCATGCACACGCATGAACACAAGAACGGGAAGTTGAGGGCTCAAGGGATGGACATAGAGATACAGAACCTGTCACTTCTAGGACTGGAGGGCTCAAGGGATGGGCACAGGGTTACAGAGCATGGCACCTCTAGGACTGGAGGGCTGATGGGAGCGATATAGGCCGTTTGCTGACCTCTGTGCAAAGACCTGCTGTGGTTTTTTATACTACTTCCAACGCACATTTGGCTGTGCTTCTAGAAAACTCCGGGCTCAATTGGCAGTAGCTGGCGTTCTTGTTGCCAGTCTCGGCAGAAAGGCTAAGGGCTGACTGGCCTCGGGGAATGTTGCCCTTCCCTGTTTACCCCCTTTTCGGTGGCTTCCAGAGCAGGTATGAGGCACAACTGTGAGGACAGTTTGTGAGAAAAACTTTAACACAGCTTCCCTCACCGTACCTGACCTGGGGGCCGGGGAGAGACATTCCACCCCTTTCAGTCCTGCACCTTTCGCCGGCACTAAATCCACCCTGGAAACCTACGTAGGCACATTTTTACTCATGCTTATATTTTTATTATTCCATGTGCAATCTCTTTTATCTCCAGGTATTCTCTTAATTTTGTTCTTTTGTAAAATATGAAAACAGGTTGCAGGAAAACAGAAGAGGAATGAGAAACTGCATCCAGCCGGATGGAGACTGTGGCTAATATTCTGCAGGGTTTTTTTTCTAGCCTTTCACTCTAACCAGGCTTCCATATTGTTGTCTTTATTTCAGCTGAAATGGCCGCTCCTTCTGTCTTTCCACTGCGTCCGTGCTGCGCCTCCATTGGAAGCGAATCAACAGTAACTGTGGGCTGCCTGGCAAAGGGCTATCTCCCAGAGCTTGTGACCTTCCAGTGGGGTAATGAATTCACCAGCAAGACCTTTCCGGCGACATACGGCAGCAATGGCCTTTACTCCAGAAGCAGTCAACTGACCTTGAGCAGAGAAGAGTGGAAGCGGAAGCCCCCCACGTGTTCCGTATCACACAGTGCGATGCAGCAGCCGAAGAACGTGACATTCTCGGAGACAGGTAAGCTACTTAAATTTCAAAGTTAAATGCTGGGTGTGGGAGAAATAGGGATATGGTTTTTTTTTTTTTTTTTTTTTTTTAATTCTTTATTTATCATTTTAAAATTTTTAACAAAATCAAAACATTTTGTACAGAAAGATTGTTAGATCAAACACAAAATTATAAGAAAATCATTTACATGATGTAGAAAGAAAAAGTTCTAGTCGGACAATCTCAAGTCCTCTATAATATGATCCAAGATTGTTTATGAGTGAACTTTAGGAAATCAATTTATAATTCTATACAAAGAAAACATCATTAGCCACCTGCAATCTATGATGTCAGCAAAATGCGACTGCCTGTAGTGTGAGCATATATGATGAGTCTTGAGGGTCTAGTTTATCCACATTAGGATGGTAGAAAGGATCCACATTCCTTTTTTGTTTTAAACAGCAAACTTTAAAGAAGAGAATGACAAATTTTTTCCCCATCCCTATGCAAACTCATTTTCCCATCCCGGCAAGTTCTTTTCCTGTCCCTGCCCCATTCCTGCAAGCTCTGTCCTCATTTGCACAAGCCTCAAACACTTTAAAATCATAAGTGTTTGAGGCCTGTGTGGTTAAGACTGAGCTTACAGGAATGGGGCAGGGGCAGAGACAGAGACAGAGACAAAACTCATAGGGACGGGACGGGGAAATTGAGTTCCTGTGGGAATTTGTCCCCGTGTCATTCTCTACTTTAAATTGAAAAGAAAGGTATTCGACAACTCACCACTGCCACCGCATCTCCGTGGTTTGAGTTGGTAGACTTGGTCATGGGCACGCAGACCTGTGGTACTGAAACCATTCAGTTATTAGCTTTTAACTTTAAAGGATGAAGAGAAGCAAAGTCTCTCTCTCTCAATATTCCCTCTAAGGTATTTGATGATCCTCCACCCCCGTTCCTACCACTGGGAATGGTACAGCAATGTCACAGTTTCAATTGCAAGGGGAAGGCAAGATCTGTGATATTCCTGTGGAATCTAACTGAAGCTATGCCATTGCTCCAACACTCCAAATGACAGGAATGCAGATGGAGAACTCCAGCAGTCTTTAGAGGGTGGACTGCTGACTCTCCTCTCCACTGTGGTCTACATTTGCAGTCCTTAAGTCTCATCTCCTAGGGGTTTGGGGCAAACTCTGCATGAGTACTCGTAAAGCGCTTCAGCCTGCCTGTCTTCTCTAGGAGGGGTGGTAGATGTGTGGAACAGTATCTCAGAAGAGGTTGTGGAGACAGAGACGGTGTCTGAATTCAAGAAAGCCTGGGATAGGCATGTGGGATCTCTTAGAGATAATAGTTACTGCGGATGGGCAGACTGGATGGGCCATTTGGCCTTTATCTGCCATCATGTTTCTTTAACCATAAAGTTCTATGACCTCACAATGCAGGTGTAAAGAGCCTTAGCCAATAGGGAGAGGAGGAGATGGTGGATGCTGCGGATGGGCCATTTGGCCTTTAGCAGCCATCATGTTTCTAACATTCTGGATGAAGTCTAACCAACAGTTCATAGAGAGATATTATCACTCCTTTCCCCTTTTCTCTGCTGGCAATACCTCTGCCTATGTATAGTGGATACTAGATTCTTCTCTTGCTCACTGTCTCTTTTTCTCTCCGTCTCATTGCTATTGTCTCTCTCTGCAGACTGCATATCGGACCCACTGATATCTGAATCAAGACCTCAACTCGAACTCCTAGCAGACGTTCAACAGAACTGTGCAACAAACCCAGCTAAAATGAGATTCGTCTGCTTTGTCTCTGGCCTGAACAACAATAATGTCAGAATCATCTGGTCCCTGGGAAACTCAGTCCGAGACCTCAACCCCATGGAAGGCATAAGATCCACAGAAGATTCAAAGTACTGTATGACTAGCAAGGTTGAAATCCCCTCATCGGACTGGAACAGCTACAATTCTGTCACATGCAAAATTACCGGCCCTGGCACAGGAGGGGTGAAACCTGTCACAGCAACCAAATGCACAGGTAAGCATCTTAGCCCGATACCACTACTCCCCATTCGATTCTATGCATATACAGTAGTGTATCAAAAAGTCCCTGCTTAAGTGAGCTTACAGTCTAGGCCAGGACTACTCATTTCCGATCCTCGAGGTCCACAGGCAAGCCAGGTTTTCAGAATATCCTCAATGAATATGCATGAGAGATATTTGGGGAGAGTGTGGCACAGTGGTTAAAGCTACAGCCTCAGCACCCTGAGGTTGTGGGTTTAATCCCATGCTGCTCCTTGTGACACTGGGCAAGTCACTTAATCCCCTCAATGCCCCAGGTACATTAGATAGATTGTGAGCCCACCAGGACAGACAGGGAAAAAGTGCTTGAGTACCTGAATAAATGCATGTAAACCGTTCTGAGCTCCCCTGGGAGAAGGGTATAGAAAATTGAATAAATAAATAAATAAATAAATATTTGCATACTAAGAAGGTCAGGCAGATGAATCTCTCTCATGCATATTCATTGTGGATATCCGGAAAACCTGGCCTGTTGGTAGACCTTAAGGACCAGAATTAAGTAGCCCTGGTCTTGGCAAAATACATTTCAGAAAATGTAATAAAATCTGATTTAATCCTTGGGATCTTGTAAGGTACTTGTGACCTGGGTTAGCCACTTTTGGAAACAGGACACTGGGCTTGATGGTCCTTTGGTCTGTCCCAGTATGGCAGCTCTTATGTTCTTATGTGAGTCAAGTATTGTGACATCACTGATAAGGTTGACTCAGGCATTGGTGGAATGAGGCATTATGACATCACAATCTCAGCTCTGGAATATTGCTTCTCTTTGGGTTTCTGTCTGGTACTTGGGACCTATGTTGGCCACTGTTGGAAACAGGACACTGGGCTTGATGGGCCTCTGGTTTGTCCCAGTATGGTAACGCTTATTAAGTGCAGTAGATATACCGTATTTGAAATTTGCAAGAGTGTGATCCAGGAACAGTCAGGGTTTATGATTTAAAAGACTCTCCAAAAGAGGTGATTGTAGGTGGAATTTGAACAAGGGTGTGAAATACCAGCACAGGGAGGCCACCCCAGGCATATGTGGACAGTGCAAGGCTGGGGGGGTGGCAAGGAAAGGAGAGAGGAAAATGGGAAGCTCTTTTGTATCCATAGCAGACCCCAAGAAATCAAAATCACATTCATTGCAGTGAAGTGCCCAAAATGTTAAGAATCAGCTTGGCGTGCCCTTTTCACAGATATCTGACTGTAGGTGTGTAATTACAGCTGGGTCCTTTCTCCTTGTTACTGTCTTATTACTCAGCTCGACACCTTTACAAATTCACCCTAGAAGTCTGGGATCCCCTCTTCATTCTGTCATTTAAATGCCCCCTCTGTTTTTAGCTTCAAGGGCAAAGAGAGCACTCCTGGTGCGGGACTGATTTCTCCAGGCTGACACCAACAGAGAAACGCAATCGGCAGGTGAGCTAAGCCCTTCTAGGTACCTCCTTTTCTTGTTCGTCTTTCTCTGAGCTCAAAACTCCTTCTCTCTTTTGTGAGAAAAATATTGTATTTCCTTTGTGGTAATTGTGACTATCGCTGTGCCTCTTTTAGGATCTACTGGTGTTGCAGTCTGAGTGTTGTTTTCTGCTAGCGATGGAGTTCTTTATTTTTTTTTAATTTTTAATCCATGTTTTATTATTATGAGTATTTTGTTAATTTCACTGTAATTGTTTAAGGTTCCTAGACAATAAGGGGATCGAGGGGTACAGATAGGAGTTGAGGTAGGTTATAGGAATAGTCAGGGACCACAGCACAGGTGATAGACCTGGAGGGCCGCCGCGGGAGCGGACCGCTGGGCGGGATGAACCTCTGGTCTGACCCGGCGGAGGCAAATTCTTATGTTCTTATGAAGGTCATTATATCAAATAAATTTAAATCATAAACCATCTCTGGAAAAAAGGTGACTAACAGTGGCGTGCAGTGAGAGCTTTCAAGGGATTCAGTGAATCCCTAGCTCTACAGCCCTGCTTTTTCATTTTTTTCTTTTCTTTTCTTTTTGCTTGATTTGCTGAGTAGGCCATCTGCTCAACCAGCCAAACTGCATCAAACAAAGAAAAAAAAAAGTAAGGCTCTTGGGCTGGGGATTCTCCGAACCCCCTGAAAGCCCTGACAGTACTGATCTGAATTTCATTGGCTGAACAGCATATGCCTGTTGCCTGCTCAACCAATCAAATTCAGAGCAGGGCCCTCAGGGTCTTTAAAGGGTGGGGTGAATCTCCTGAAGGCCCTGACCGCAGGCCACTGGTGACTAATGTCGCCAGAAACAAACAAAAAAAAATATGAGGGTTTAATGAATTCTGTTAGAGCAAACAATTTCTAATACAATAGTTCAAACCCTTTGCTTTTATATGTTAAAATTAAAAAAAATAAAATAAAATGTTACAGAAATTTCAACCTTTTCAAACTACTTATGGGCCCACGACATGAGAAATCGGCCATTCTCAACGTTTTGGATCTGCTTCTTTAGGTCCCCTTTAACAAAGCCGCAGTAGCGATTCCCATGCAGCAAATGCGACACATCCCATTCAATTCCTATGGGCTGCCTCGCATTTTGCCGCACCGGGTCTCTCTCCCGCAGCTCTATAAAAGGAGCCCCTAGTCACAATTCACAATAATGTTCCAAATACCAATGTAATCTGCAAAGTGTCACCATTGCTTCAGAAATTCCAGAGGAGAAATAATCCTCCATGATTTCAAGAGGCAGTCCTGGTCCAATGACATTTTGTCTAACAGGAGGCTTTTGTCATCCTAATGTCAGTTGGATTTTACACAGCTAGCTCTTGAATTCTCTCCCTCACTCCTGTTTCCTGTTTTCCAGGCCATCTGGCTCCACCTCCTACAGATCCGGACTCCCCGTCTACACTTCAATCGCCCTCTCCCCCTCCCTTGAAGATATCACCAGCGATAACACCCTGATGCTAATCTTCCTGGCCACCGACATCCAGCCTTGTTGACCTGGAGGATTGTGTGAGTGAAACCCATTTGGTCCATCCTCAACTCCCTACGTGTTCCGAAAATCAGCAGGGTGAAGGGAGGCTCAGCTCATACACCTGCCTGCTGACCGACCCCTCCATGAAAGGGTCATTGGCCAGGATTATCCATCACTCCCAGCCCTCAACCTCAAAGTCCAGGTAGCAGCACCATAGCCATTGATGAAGGACAGTGTATAAGCTTCGCCTGTGTATGCCTTTGTCTGAATTCATTCCACAATAAATTGAATTTTAAAGCAAATCTTCAGTTTCGCAGTCTTTTTCCTCTCGTTTTTCATCCAGAAGGGGGTTTATTCTCGGCAGCAATGTTTAGCCAATTTAAAAGATACCTTGATAAAACATTATCTTTCCAGGCAGGTCTCTGGAAGAAAACCTCACGTGATTTACTTTTTAACTTACTTTCATATCAAACATTTAGAAGATCGCTGAACACTTATTTATTTGACGAGTTTGTTTAAATCTCAGTGATTGATAATTCTTATATCTGTCTGATGTCCAGATTTCCCCAGAGTTGTCCTCCTTTTGAGGACATGTCCGGAGGTCCGCATGGCTTTTCAAAACCCGTCAATTTGTTTGGGTTGTGAAAGGCCTCCTCAAATTGCATCGGGCAGAGAGGAAGTCCGCGCATGCGTGAACTTCCACCCTATCCGACAACAGCAAGCAGTGGCGGGAGGGGGCCCTAGGGTGGGAATTTTCCAGTTGGACAATCTGATAATCCTAGTCTGATGTAATCTCACACTGTGTATGTTGATGTATTATTGCTGCACATTTCTCTTTGATGTAAACCGCTCTGAACTGTAAGGTTTGGAGGGATATAAATAAAGCTGTTATTATTATTATTAGAGTCAGAATTTGCTCATTATCAGGAACACCAGTAGCAAGGACCCTAACACTTTGGGTTGTGAAATACAATAGCAAACCTCTAAGTATTCTTTGAAGAAAAATGGCAGAGATCCCAGAATTAGGGCACCATGACAGCCAGAAAGAGGAGAGAGCAAGCCAGAAACTTCTGAAAAGCTACAAACACATGATGTAATGGAAGCACAGAGGGACCTAGACAGATACCTGAAATATTCACGCAAACATGGACCTGTAGATCTGATTTCCTCCAAGAATAGCAAGTCCGTACACAGAGGACTCGCTCTCCCTGTTATACCCAGAGCCAGGATTGGATGCCCTGGAGGCGAGAGTAGAAACTCAGAACATCCCAGCAGTGCCGAGATCCTGAAATTCTTCCGCAGTGGCTGACGTCTACGTCAATGCTCAGAAATAAAGGTTAACAAATTAACAAAACAATGCTATTTATTGGATCAACAATACCTGGGCCAAAGACATTAGCAGAAAATATAAGTGCATTATTAAAAAGCATCCATCCCAGTGATGCACTGGTGGGGGGCAGTTGATGAGCAGCAGAATTTCATGTCTCAAAAGGAGTGAGGAATTCCAGATCTTTCTTTAGCACTTTCCTGTCAGTTATGATATATCTATCATATTAAACTTTGTTCAGCCCTTTCTTCTCAATTTAAAGTATTTCTCAGTGGCTGTGTGCTGCCATGCAGGAGATCAGATTTGTTTCCCAAGTCCAGCTAAGAGGCTGAGCTGTGAAAGTAGCACTCACATTAGAGAATGACACACGGTGAGAAAATTCATCATCGTTCCCATCTCCATGTCATTCTTTAAGGAGAGAGGGAATAATCATTGAATTGGCCCAGCCACTGACCCTCAAGCCTGAAAAATGCTGGTATAGAAGGACTGAGGTTGAAATAGACACGGGATGGTTTCCCAGTTATCTGCGGGGACGGAAATGGTGATGAATTTTCTTACCGTGTCATTCTCAAACTTACATCCCCTAGAATGGGAGGAAGGCTCATCCATTTCACCATGATGACATCTAGTGGCCAGACTCAGTCTGCACATGTATTGGGCTCTAATGGGGAGCTGCGGCTTATATTTATTTACTAGTGTTTAAGCCCGTTGCATTAATGGGTGCTAGAATAGATGTGTAGACTTTGAGCATAATGGGGCGCTGAGGCCTTTCTTTCTTTCTGTCTCTCTCCGTGGCCCTCTGTCTGTCTTTCTTTCTGTCTCTCTCCGTGGCCCCCTGTCTTTCTTTCTGTCTCTCTCCGTGGCCCCTGCCTGTCTTTCTTTCTCTCTCCTTGGCCCCCTGCCTGCCTGTCTGTCTCTCTCCCTGGCCCCATGTCTGTGTGTTTCTCTCCCTGTCTCTCTAGCCACCACCGCAGATTTAAGCCATTGCTGCCGACGCCGACGTTGATATCATGCGCTGAGATGCTTTTATGTTTGGTGAACGCGTGGTTTACAAATCTAAATTAACCAATCGTTTACAAATTTTAATTCTTCCCCTATGCTTTCAAAAGAGCGTTCACCTCACTGGCAAAAAAACCTCCTTTAAAAGAAACAAGCACTGTTCTGTGTTATGCTTGACTTAGAAGATATTGCAAGATAGATGAAAAAACATATGTACCGATCAACAGAAGATATGTTGAATGTTTTTTTCATCTATCTTGCAATATCTTCTAAGTCAAGCATAACACAGCACAGTGCTTGTTTCTTTCAAAGGAGGTTTTTTGCCAGTGAGGTGAACGCTCCACCACCGCTATTCCACCATTGTGGAGGTGGGCGGGCCCTTGTCTGAGGCTTTTTCCTCTGTTTGAAAACTGTTATTCAGCCTGCACTGTGTTATCGAATCATCAAAATACCATCGAACATAAGTGCATCTTACTGTTGTGGAAGTGTTTTACTAATTATTGTCTATTTTCACTATATCTGAGTCCTTTTGGCTATATACTTGAGAAAATGCAAGACATAAACATGTAATTTAAGGTACAGTGGTAATAATCATCATTCCCCCCCTTACACACACTTCAGCACACCATGATAAAAAGAAATTAAACAAAGTAAGACAAAATAAAGAAAATAAGGAGATATTTTTTATTAGACTAACTTACCCCTCCTACTTTTACAAAACAGCGCATTAGGTTTTTAGCGCCGGCCGGCGCACTGAATGCTCTGCCCTGCTCCGACACTCATAGGAACTCTATGACCATTGGAGTAGTACAGAGCATTCAGTGCGCTGGCCGGCGCTCAAAATGTCTTGCGCGGTTTTGTAAACGAGGGTGGGTTAATGTCTTTCTTGAAGGCAGAACCCTCTTCTTCATGTCAGATAGCTTGTAAAAAAAAAAATGTATTAAGATAGACCAATAAAAAAGCTATCATCTCATTTTCCTTTCTTTTGTTTTTGTTTTATTTCTATTTATTATCTTTAAAGTGGATGAACAGGGAAACCACACTACTTTATCTCCTGTGCATAGAAGTCCCTCCTTTCTGTGCCCTTCTCTTCAACTGCCAACTCCAGACTCTGTCCTTTCTGACTTGCTGCGCCGTATGCTTGGAACAAGCTGCCCGAATCCCTACGGTGGGCTCCGACTCTGGCAGTGTTCAAGGCCCAGTTCAAAGCCCAGCTCTTTGAGAGTACAGTACTTTCAACTCCTAACTCCTCTCTCCATGGGTTCTGCATCTGTCTGTCCCGTCTGTCCAAGTTAGATTGTAAGCTCTTCTGAACAGGGCCGTCTATTAAATGTCACAATGTACAGGGCTGTGTACGCCTTTCAGCGCTATATAAGTAGCTCATCCTTACCAAAGACAACTAATCCACCAGGGAAGCCATTTTATAATTCATATAAAAATACCAAAATTAAACCAATTAAAGAGCTAAAAGTCTCTTAACTGCTCTGTCTGTCAAAGGCTCAAAACAGGAAACAGATGTGGGCTGAGGAGAGGATGGGGATCCGGGAGGGGCGGGGGAGAGACTGATTCTGAGGTATTCCGAGAACTGGAAAGGGGAACTGAGAGTGTCCAGTGTCCCAAACAATTTGCATAAAAAGAGCTGTGGTAAACAGGTGCCACCTGACTGAAGGCCCAGAGCTTAAGAAGAATTTAATAATAACCCTCCTCTGTTAATTTCAATTATAAAAATATTAAATAATTCTACCAGTCAACCAACAAGCATCAGAGTGCCTGCCTCATTGGTATGCAAATGGACTCGAATTTGCCTCCTGCTTTTCATGCATCACCCAGAATTCTCTTGGTCACAATCCAACCATGAGTCCTACAGGGAGCGGCAAAGAAAATCTAATGCTTCATCTTTCAATAATAAACTCAAATTCATGTGTAATTTTTACTTCATCTGTAACAGAAACACTAAAGGAGCTATAGAGCTAGTTCTGATTAACTAAGAGAGTGTATAAGAACATAAGAACATAAGCAATGTCTCTGCTGGGTCAGACCTGTGGTCCATCGCGCCCAGCAGCCCACTCACGCGGCGGCCCAACAGGTCCAGGACCTGTGCAGTAATCCTCTATCTATCCCCTTCTCCAACAGGAAATTGTCCAATCCTTTCTTAAACCCCAGTACTGTACTCTGCCCTATTACGTCCTCTGGAAGCGCATTCCAGGTGTCCACCACACGTTGGGTAAAGAAGAACTTCCTGGTGCAGTGGTTAAAGCTGCAACCTCCACACCCTGCGGTTGTGGGTTCAAATCCCATGCTAGGTATCCCATCCTATGCTTGAGTACTTGAATGTAAACCACTTAGGCTATAAGAGGTATATAAAAACAAATAAAGAGTTTTACCCCAGTCTCTGTCTCCTCTGTCCCACCATTATCTCCCCAAACCAAGTCAGTCTTTAGAACATTCCATGCTACCGATCCAGGGCAAGCAGTGGCTTCCCCCCATGTCTTTCTGAATAACAGACTATGGACTTTTCCTCCAGGAAGTTCTCCAAACCTTTCTTAAAACTAGCTCGCTATCTGCTCTTACCACAACCTCTGGCAATGCGTTCCAGAGAAAAAAAATTTCCTCCAATTGGTTTTAAAAGTATTTCCCTGTAACTTCATCGAGTGTCCCCTAGTCTTTGTAATTTTTGATGGAGTGAAAAAACGATCCACTTGTACCCCTTCTACTCCACTCCGTATTTTGTAAACTTCAATCATATCTCCCCTCAGCCGTCTCTTTTCATCCACGAACACACACTGCTACTGCGGCCCAAGTGCCTTTTATTGACGCAATGGTTAAGGCTTTGTGATATGAAATATAATTGTCATTACACTTTGGGCTCCTTTTACTAAGGTGCGCTAGCGTTTTTAGCGCACGCAGGATTTTAGCGTGCGCTACACTGCACGCTACGCAGCTAGAACTAACGCTAGCTCAATGCTGGCGTTAAGGTCTAGCACACGCGGAAATTCAGCGCACGCTATTCCACGCTTTAAAGCCCTAACACAGCTTTGTAAAGGAAGCCCTTTCAGTGTTGAAATGTTGGTTTATCTTTGGCCCTATTCCTAAATCATGCTGCTATAAAAATTAGACGTGTAATGTGCAGCGTTATATCAGCATATACCCCTCAAGCCTTTTTTCTGGTCACTGCAGTAAATCCGCAGGAATGGAGACATTTGCAACTGGTTTACTGCAGGAATGGGAACAAGACCTTTCACCACCCTGCGGGAAAGGGGACAAGACCTTTTACTGCCCCAAGGGAGCGGTGAAAAGTCTCGCTCCTGTGGTTAAAAAAATTGCACCCACGTCAGACTCGCCATCTCCTCCCCAGCTCCTCTTGCGCCACAATGAAGACAGAAGGAACCCAAAACCAAAGCCCGAGACCAATATGATTTGAAGAATAAAATTACCAGACAACAAAAGGTAGAAAAAAAATAATTTATTTTATGTTTTGTGATTAGAATATTTCAGATTTGAAATATGTATGCTGCTAGAGCTGGTATTAGACATAACTGGGGACCACAAAGTCCAGGCTGTGCATCTTTGGCTTCCAGCTGGCTTAGGTCTCTCTCTCTCTCTCTGGCCAGGGGGCAGTTGCCCTAGTTGCCGTCCCCTAACACTATTCCTGCCATGTGTGACTGAAGTATTCTATTAGCTTGATTTTTCTATGTAGCATTCTGTAGTAATTTGGTTTATTCAGTTTTCACAATAGTGAAGGGGATATTTGTGAAACGGAGGGGAGATGGGTTTTGTTGAACCTTGCTCTGTTTTATTTGTGTTTATAAAATGACAATTGTACAGAATATTGTCTCTTTTTATACTTTAATAAAATAAGTTCAGTATAAAATCATACCTATTTGAGGCTTGTGCGGATGGGATCTGACAGATTGCAGGGCAAGGACAGGGACTGAGCTTGTGGTGATGGAGTAGGGACAGGGACAAGCACGGTGATAAATTTTTTCCCTGTGTCATTCTCTACCCAGGTACATTGTTAGCCTGCCGGGACAGATAGGGAAAATGTTTGAGTACCTGATTGTAAACTGGTTAGATAATCTTGATAGGTGGTATATAAATACCTAATATATCAAAATTAAAGTCTATCAAATAGTAGAATTTCAAACCTAGTTCCTCCCCAACTGCTACTCTTATTACTTTGCTCTTCGTAATTAAGTAGAAAATAGATGTTTCAAGCATCTCAAATTAGTGTTATCTTTCATTAATTTGAGAAGAAAAATTGAGATGCTTGAGAACAACTCTCGAAGTAATAATTTAAGGTTGATTCATTTCCCTAGGCTTGCGATGGCAACCCCTAGGCAAATGCTTAAGAGACACTTATTGGAAATTTTAGTGGTTTCGGAAGAAACGTTACCTCCATTTTCACGCATATATTACTTGCCTGATAGAAACTCAACTCAACAACAAGAAAAAGTCTCCAGCTCAAGAACCAATGAATGTTTCTGAACTATTAGAGACGTCAGATAAAGAGGCAGCAGTGCCTGCTACATTGATTATAATAGTAGCTCTTTCGATAGATAAATCATGGTGGTTAAAAATTTTCTTTAAAAATAGACAGAATTTTTAGGTCATTAAATACAGATGTTTCCTGACCTTTCACGAGAGAGGCAAAAGCGTCGCCGTGAATTTCTTCTTTTGAAACCTGGGGTTCTTTCTTTGGGAGCTACATTTTATTTCAGACATCCTTGTAAGTGTATTGTGATATGTTTTGTTTTTAAACCAAATCCAGTTGACAACTTTCTTGGCATTATCTCGTCTGGATGTAGAAAAGTCTTGAGCCCTATAGATTTGGATTTAAATATGGAACCTTTAATTCTTTAATATATATTCCTTTTTCCTTTTACTTGCTTATTCGATCTTGGACTTGTTTTGAGGACTTGAGCATAAATAGTTATTTTCTTTAATTAATGAATGTTAAAGATTCATATTTTATTGGAATTTAATTTGAATTTAATATTATTACTTTCTGTACAAGTGTAATACCTGATGTTTAAGTCTGAAAATTAATAAATACATTTTTTTTTTAAAGAACATAGATGTTTCAACATGAAAAGTGGACAGTTGTTTGTAAACAAGGTCAGATTCATTTTCCCAGCGGGTAACCATGCAGACTGCAGGTTTGATGCTTCCTTTCTTCGAGATCGATTTAAGAGAGCTTGCATTAGAAGGTGGGGAGTTCCTGGAGCACATTTTTATGAAAGCCACGACGTGCACAGAGAAAAAATGCTAAAGGAAATAGCAGGGCAGTAGTTAAAAGGAAGAAGTCCTTTCTCACAGCTGCACTAACGCTGCAGGACCGACAGAGGGCGCACTAAGCTATTGGCTTTTTCGAGGGGACGCCGGCGGTCTCCTGCTGTCCTCTAGCGGCCATCGCCAAGACTGGCGGCAACCTGTGGCTCGGAGATTCTGGGACGGGAGTTCAAATGTTCCAACCCTGGCGGTTTTCAGAATCCCCCGAGTGGCCGCCAATATAGGCTCCGCTCCCCGACCAACCCCAACAGTCGAACCCAAACGTCCCCTTCGATCTCGCCCGCCCCTGTGACGCTTGCGCAAACCCCCCCCTCTCCGACGCAACGTCTCATCCTTGGCGGTGTTCAGCCCTGCCGGGAAACGGGAAATGCGTCAGAAGGGGGCGGGGCACTGGAACAGGAAATCGGCGGCCGGTGGCGCGCGACCTTAGGCATGAGTTTGACGGTAGGAGCGAGGCAGGAGTTTGAAGCCGAGGGAGATGGAAGGGGGAAGGTGAAGGGGAGGAAACGGGATCCCGGTCACCGGACTATGGTACCTTTGACACGCCTAAGACGACTTCCCTGTGGGTCAAAGGGATCCAGGTGCACAGGACAGGGTGGATCCCGTCCTGGGTTTAGCTCTTGCATGCTGGGAGTTGTAGTCTTGATTTATAAAAGGGAATCCACTTATCGGATAAGTCGCTCTTATTTATTGATTCCATTTTCGATACTGTTTTCCCAGGGGAGCTCATAATGGTTTACATGAATTTATCTGTCCTGGTGGGCTCACAATCTATCTAATGTACCTGGGGCAATGGGGGATTAAGTGACTTGCCCAGGGTCACAAGGAGATTTGAACCCACGACCTCAGGGTGCTAAAGCTTTAGCTTTAATCACTGCACTAGAGAATGACAAGGGGAAAAATTCTGTCCCCGTCACTGGACCACCATTCCCTTCACCACCCCGTCCCCGCAGCATCCATACAAGCCTCAGTACTGCAATATTTAGCTTATTCCTTCCTTATAAATCAAAGTTCTGGTTGCTGAACTAGAGAAAGAGATGTTCAGCTGGCAGGGCTTTGTTTATAAATTTTTATCAATACAACTAATATACTACTTTATCCTAAAGCAAAAAGAAAAAGAAAAGAAATAGAATTTTTTTTTTTCTACCTTTGTTGTCTGGTTTCTGCTTTCCTCATCTCATTCAATTCCTTCCATCCACTGTCTGTCTTCTCTCAGTGTCTTCCATTTGCTCATTACTGTGCCTCTCCCTTCACTCCCCCCCATTGTTCTCCTCATTTCCCAGCGTCTTCTCCCCACTCTCCCCCATTTCCCAGCATCTTCTCCCTACTCTCTCTTCTCCATTTCCCAGCGTCTTCTCCCCACTCTCTCTTCCCCATTTCCCAGCATCTTCTCCCCTCTCTTTCTTCCCCAGTTCCCTTCAGGCTGTTTCAGTGTCTTCTCCTCTCCATCCTCCCACCCCCAGCATCCGGTCCAGCAGCTCCCTCCCACCGGTCAGCCGTGCATCTCCCTCCCTCTCTTCCCCTTACCTTCTCTTTGTGGTGATTTCTATAAGGCTATCCGTTGTATTGCAGCCAGAGCCTTGAAGTCACGTTGCATTGGCTGCTGGAAAAGTCTCCTCCGATGCAACCGGAAGCAGGAAGTTGCGTCAGAGGAGACTTTTCCAGCAGCCACACGCGATGCGACTTCAAGGCTCCAGCTGTAATACAATGGATAGCCTTATAGAAATTGCCACAAAGAGAATGTAAGGGAAAGGGAGGGAGTGAGATGCACGACCGGCGGGAGAGAGGGGGCTGCCGGACTGCACGCTCATTCACCGCGCGTGCTCACTTTTTTAACTGTGGAGACAAGACCATTCACCGCTCCATGGGGCGGTGAATGGCCTTGTCCCTGTACTCGCGGTGACTTTTTTGTCACCGTTTCGGCGGATTACCCAAGGCTAGCCGCGGGTAACAACCACCGTGTCATTCTCTACACTGCACCACTCTAGAAATCATAATGTAGTAAAAGCAAGCCACAGTGTAGGACAGTGAAGCCATGGTGACATCACTGATGAGGTTGGCTCTTAGGCATTGGTGAATGAGGCATTATGATTTTTTTATTTATTTATTTTAAAAATTTCTATACCATTTTATATCAAAACAGTTTACAAAATGGTTACATACATAAAATGTTACAGCAAAGAAATATGAATATCTTGATGTTGGAGAAAATTCAGGGCCATTTGGGCTCCGGTTGGGAAAGTTTGTCCCATGTAGCCCGAAGTGCTCTTTTGAATTTTTGACACGAGTGCTGGAGAGGGTGGAGGGGTTGGAGAGGGGGGGTGGAATTTGGTTAGCTGTGGTTGCCATTGTTGGGTTCTTGTTGTCTTCACAAAGAAACCACGCGGTAGACTTTTATCATTTTGTTCTTGATGGTTGAGAGTTGTTATCACTTTGTTGTATTTTTGTAATGCTTTTGTATATGAAAATATATTTTAAAAAATGTTAAAACAAATCAGGACAAGTAGAAACAGACAGCATTAATTCTAACAACAATTAATACTCAGAAAAATGCATCAACAAATAATTGTGTTTTTAGCAGTTTTCTCTCTCTTTTTTTTTAAATATCTTTATTGAAAACAGGCAGAACAGCCAAAACACAGTCATAAAACAGAATAACAGTGGGTCAATCCAGAGCAGAACAGGGCTCTCTATCCAATTCTCTGGTCACCCAGTCAAAGAAATTGATCAGATTTGTCTGACAAGACCTACCTCTAGTGCAGGGGTAGGGAACTCCGGTCCTCAAGAGCCGTATTCCAGTCGGGTTTCAGGATTTCCCCAATGAATATGCATTGAAAGTAGTGCATGCAAATAGATCTCATGCATATTCATTGGGGAAATCCTGAAAACCCGACTGGAATACGGCTCTCAAGGACCGGAGTTCCCTACCCCTGCTCTAGTGAATCCATGGTGCCTCTGGTCCTGTAATCCACAGGATTACAGAAACTTCACCATTCTCTGTTTTAAAAGTGTTTCCTACTTCTTCCTTACTTCCACTTTTGTGGAGAGGGACAACATCCGCCCTTCGCCAGTCCTCCAGTACCACTCCCGACTCTAGAGACTCATTGAAAAGGTCAGTCAGTGGAGCCACCAGAACTTCCCTAAATTCCTTCAGCACCCTCGGATGACACGACAACAATGAATCGTCCTATTCCAGAAAATTCATGCTAATAGAATACCTCAGTCACACACACAGAACACAAATGCAAAATCCAGAATAGCGACCAAAAATGATAAATATAAATTAAACCAGAATCCCAAAAAGCCACACCTTGCATGTCATACAACACCTATATAGATATTTAAATAAAGAATTCAGAGTGAAGATACCTACCATAAATAAAGGAGCTGAAGGTTTTATGTACTGACTCCACAGCCCTAGAATTTTTTTTTTCAATTTACTTTAGAATTATAATTGACCTTTCGTTGACCATTCTTTCTGGTTTATTGGGTGATAGTAATATTTTAAAAGGACGATATATCAGAAGGATGTTCTCTGGGAAGTTAATGCATTATTCAGGCTGAACTGGACTGGATTCTTTGTATTAATCATAGAAATGGATTATTTGTATTAATCATAGAAATGTATTTTTTGAAATGTGTTATAACAGACCTAGGTCCCTTGTCTGTGAATTAATGTCCTTCACTTGATCGAACTGAGAGGTTCTAGCTTTGATTACGTTTTTTGAATTTTATTTTTCGTTCTCTTCTTTTTGTCGCTGTCTGTTGTAGACTCCTTTCCAAGGTTAAACAGATTTTAATGAAAACTGTGCCCACTTCACTCGGAGTCTGTTCATTGACTGTTTTCCCTCCCTCAGCTCCATGTTGTCTCTGGTCTCAGAAGAACCCGACTTCAGACCTTGCTTTTTGCTCACAACCCCCGTCTCTTGATCCTTGGTGTGGCAAGAAGAGCCCAGAGCACTGCAGCAACAGCAGGGTCAGAGGTGAGAGGGCAGGTGGCAGGACCACAGTTCCTCGGATTCACTCTTAACGTTCTCGCCTCCCTCCGTTAATAGCTCCCGCTTTTCTCTCCATACAGATCCCTGGCCCGACACAAACCTCACCCCCACCTTTGCCCCTCGCTGATGTGGCCCCACCCCTCACAGATGTGGCTCCAACCCTTGCAGATACGGTGGGGGAACTGAGCCTGGAAGAGCTTGGATTGGGAGCTGCCACTCCTGTCGGCTTGATCCAGAATGTCCTTGAAAGCCTGCACGTGAGCCTGGGACTGCCCTGGTGGGGCGCCATCGTGGCCGGTGAGAAAGGGTCTTGAAAGCATGGGAAGAGGTGCTCGTGCCACAAGAAAACTGAGTGAATTTTATGTTTATTAAAAACTTTATATACTGCGTATATGCCAAAGGGGATCTAAATAGTTTACAATATATATTTCAAAACAATTTTGAAAAGAACTCCATTCATAAATAGAAAAGATGTTGTTGGTTTGGTTTGGTTTTTAAATACATAAAATTCTATAACAATCAAAGTATCAATAATAAAAATGAACTAATTAGTACAAACTAAAAATTTTATTAAAGATAAATAACTACATAAATACAGATTGCAGTCCCAAACTTGTTGCTTCAATTTAAAAAGCCAATTGAAAAAAAAAATGTGATTTTAGATGTCTTTTAAAATTTATATACAGTGCGATTCTTCTTTTCTGAATTCTATAGGCAAATTGTTCCATAGCCATGGAACTAAATAAAAAAATGCACAATCTCTAGTAGAGGCAAGATGAGTCTTCGAGATATGGGGAACGGCTACCCTATCATCATTCAAAGATCAGACGCCTCGGTGCATAAAATAACACCAAGTTAGAAAGATATAATGGTTATAGCTCAAATAATGCTCAATGTGCCAACATCAAGATCCTAAATTTCAGGTACAGAGGTATCACATAATCACAAATATATGCATAGCCTATCAGCCGAATCGCAGCATTTTGTACTGTTTCTAAGCGCATCAGTTGTCCTGTTCCTATGCCTGCATATACTAAATTGCCATAATCTAACTTAGATAGTACAAAAGCATGAATTAGCGTATGTAATGATTTCTCATCCAGAAAATCCCGAATGGCTCTAGTGCCCCCAAACCTTAGGCAACCTGAACTCTGATCCCTTCGTATAAAGATCTCATTTGTGATGTGTTTGAGGAGCGACTCGCCCTCTGGAATCATGGGTAATCTTTTTGCTCTTTCTCTCCCCTCCCGGCGCAGGGACGGTCCTGGCCCGCTGTATGATCTTCCCGCTCATTGTGAAAGGGCAACGGGAGGCTGCCAAGCTTAACAACCACATGCCACAAATCACCCAGCTTACCAGCTGCATGAGCGAAGCCAAAACCAGTGGAAACAAGTTTGCGTGTAAGAGAAATGATTCACCGACGATGTCGGCGCTGAGCGCAGGCTGCACTTAGAGTGAGAATGAGCTGACCCAGAAAGGTTTTGGTATTCACTCCCATTCTTCGAGGGCTGACAACCAGTTAGGGTTTAAAAAAGCTCCTAATGAATATTCATGAAAGACATTCCGCAGCTCTCTCATGTGTATTTATGATAAACATCCTGGAAACCCAAATTGTCAGTGACCCTCAAGGACTGGGTGTTTTTAAATACATTTTGGGCAGGTCTGTTGACAGCTGTTACTCTGGTAGACTTGGGAATCGTCACCTTTTACTGCCAGTAGATGGGAATTAACTAGGTTCCACCAGTGGATCGACCCATAAAGGTGATTTACAGTTACAAAAGAAATGAAGGGGTCAAGAAAACAGAAAGGGGAAGGCAAGAGAGGGAATTACAACCCAGCAATGTGGGGAAGGGAGGGAAAGATTACCTGCCATGTTATTCAGTCTCAGTTGCTCCAAAGCCAACACCAAATGGGAAACATTAGCAGTTGAAAAATTTCTCAGTTCTTATTTAAGTTTAGGAAAAGATGCTTCTCTACATAAATAAGACAGAAAAGTGTTCTTCCACTGTAAATGTAAGCACAAAAACAACCCAGCCAATGTCTGTAGTAGTCCATTTTTTCTTGTTTTATTTTTGTAGCGAGTGAGTGATTTACTTAAGGGGGTTTTGAATTGAGTTTGGCTACTTGGGGTGACATAAGTTGGTCTCGGGCTCAAAGGATCACTCTCGCTGGGCACATTCAGGGTGATCACACACTCTAACCCCACCGACTGATACAGGGTGCCTGACATTAACCCCCGTTTCCTGCCCTTGCATGTTTCCGAAACTTTCAGCTACAGGCATCTGACTAGGGTCCGATGTTTAACTTGTGTCTTCGGCGGTGAACTAGGCCTCTGAAAAGTCCATCTTTCGAGTAGTGCTGGATCAGTCTGGCTGGGTTCACATAGCTTCCCAGAAAATCAGCAGCTCTCCCGTTCCAGTGATTCTCTCCCTCTCTTACATCTTTCAGACTCCAAGGCGTACACAGACTTGATGCTGTATCAAAAGAAACATGATGTGAATCCCTTGAGAGGCTTCCTGGTACCTCTAGTCCAGGTAATGATTCAGCCCCCTCCTGGCTTTCCCTGGCAGTCACAAACTAAAGACATCACATGTAAATTTCAGCAACTGGAGAATGACACAGGGACAAATTTTTCCCCGTCCCCACAGGAACTCATTTTCCCATCCCAGCAAGTTCTTTTCCTGTCCCTGCCCCATTCCTGCAAACTCCATCCTCATCTGCACAAGCCTCAAACACTTTAAAATCATAAATGTTTGAGGCTTGTGCAGTTAAGGCAGAGCTTACAGGAATGGGTAGGGACAAAACTCAAGGGGTCGGGATGGGGAAATTGAGTTCCGACAGGGACAAATTTGTCCCCATGTCGTTCTCTACACTGCACCTCTGTAGAACTCAAAATGTAGTAAAAGTGAAGTATAGGACAACGAAGCCATTGTGACATCACTGATGAGGTGGCTCTCTGGCATTGGTGGAATGAGGCTTTATGATGTCACAATACCAGCTCTGGTTACCAGAGGCTGAAACTTTTCACACTATTTATTTATTCAATTTTCTATACTGTTCTCCCAAGTAGAGAACGACATGGGGACAAATTTTTCCTCGTACCCACGGGAACTCATTTTCATGTCCCTTCCCCACAAGTTCATGTCCCTACCCCATTCCTGCAAGCTCTGTCCTCATCTGCGCAAGCCTCAAACACTTTAAAATCATAAGTGTGCGGTTAAGGCAGAGCTTACGGGGATGGGACGGGGAAAAATTTATCCCCATGTCATTCTCTCTCAATTATGAAAAATCCCAGGTAATATATAGCAACAAATGTATTTTATAAATTTATTGTGACGTGCTCAGACCAGCAACCTTGTGTAATAGTATAAAACTTTAACCAGAGCTGCCGCTGGGACCATCATAACTGTCCCTACCACTAGGGTGAAATACTAGTGACTAAATAAATACAAATGTAAATTAGAGCAAACTTATTTGTGAAATGTTCAGGCGGTTGGATAGTGTCAAATAAAAGCAGCTGCTGTTATGAAGGATTCAGATAGACTCATTCTAGAATATTCTAGAATACCTTCGTTGGGTAGCACTAACCAGACAGGCTGGCAAGATGGAGACTGAAAAAGCCCATGCGCTGACTTGGCTCCTTGACCCTACTTAGAAAGAGACTCTAAGGGCTGACGTAATCCTAATTAAATCTGCCATTCAATGGCAGACATTTAACACCCCAAGGCCTCAATGCGGATTTTGATTGGTTCCAGCTGTAATGATTAGGCCAATTTGATTAGGATTATGTCAGCCCTTAGAGTCTCCTTCTAAGTAGGGTCAAGGAGCCAAGTCAGCGCATGGGCTTTTTCAGTCTCCATCTTGCCAGCCTGTTTGGTTGGTGCTACCCAACGAAGGTATTCTAGAATGTATGCTTGTATACAAGTGAGAGGGCACTCTCTGAAGTTGAAAGGGGGTAGATTCCGTACGAACGTAAGGAAGTTCTTCTTCACCCAGAGAGTGGTGGAGAACTGGAACGCTCTTCCGGAGGCTGTTATAGGGGAAAACACCCTCCAGGGATTCAAGACAAAGTTAGACAAGTTCCTGCTGAAGCGGAACAAACGCAGGTAGGGCTGGTCTCGGTTAAGTCACTGGTCTTTGACCTGGGGGCCGCCTCGTGAGTGGACTGCTGGGCACAATGGACCACTGGTCTGAACCAACAGCGGCAATTCTTATGTCTATCTGAATCCTTCATAACAGCAGCTGCTTTTATTTGACACTATCCAACCGCCTGAACATTTCACAGATAAGTTTGCTCTAATTTACATTTGTATTTATTTAGTCACTAGTATTTCACCCTAGTGGTAGGGACAGTTATGATGGTCCCAGCGGCAGATCTGGTTAAAGTTTTATACTATTACACAGGATTGCTGGTCTGAGCACGTCACAATAAATTTATAAAATACATTTGTTGCTATATATTACCTGGGATTTTTCACAGTTTTTGTTATATCAGTGAAAATTAGCAAACTCCCTGGAATTTGTTATATTCTCTATCAGCAACATATACCACTGTAGAGCATGGGCGAAGAGACACTACGACTGGGAGTACAGGGACACTTTAATCTACAACTGCTCATAGGATGGCCAGCTGGGAGAGGCATAGCCCCAGCCCAGGGGATACTTCTGTGTTGCTCTAGTTAACTGAACTTCTCTTCTGTCCCCTCCTATGACTCATCAGGCTCCCATCTTTATCTCCTTCTTCATCGCACTGAGGAAAATGGCCTACTTACCTGTTCCCAGCATGCAAAGTGGCGGGCTGTGGTGGTTCACTGATTTGACCGTGGCAGATCCCTATTTCATCCTCCCTCTGACAGTCACCTGCTCCATGTGGGCCATCCTGGAGGTGAGTGCCCCTTTTCATATGAGACCGTACCCCACCTCGCTCTCTAGCTCTCTCTTTTTTGCACAGTCCATCTCCCCCTCTCTCTGATGTTGAATCATTTTTCCTCTGCCCGGTTCTCATTTTCCTGTCATTTGATAGGTTTGTAAGAGTTGTCCTGTTTGATTCCCATGTTTTTCTCCACAGCTGGGTGCAGAGTCTGGCGTGGATAATCCCAACCTACGAGTCATGAAGACGTTTTTGCGATTCATGCCGTTGATTGTTCTTCCCTTCACCATCAACTTCCCCACCGTGAGTTATCCTGCCACACGTGCACCGCAATAGCCCACCCCAGAAATCTTCACAAACTGCTTGATGCACATACCTTGGTAGCCTAATGGTTAGAGCAGTAGGCTGAGAACCTGGGAGCCCAATTCCCATCCCACCAGCTGAGTAGCGAGAATGAGAGACGCCCAGGGCAGTGGCATCCCTTCCCTGCCATGCACACACCCTTCTCGTTCCCCGTACATTTTAAACTTCTCCGACACAAGCAGCATGCCCACATGCTCGCCCTTTGATGTCACTTCCTAGGCGTGGGATCCGGAAGTGCCTATGCCAACGCGGGCAGTAATGTTGCTCGCACCAGAGAAGTAAAAAAAAAATTCTCAAAATGGCTTCAGCTGTAGTCTGAACTATGACCTCAAGATGGCGCCCTTGCTCCACAAATGTCAGCGGTCACAGGCCACATCATGTTATTACAGTCCGCTGTCATTTTTCTCTTTCCTTTTCTCCTCCTTCAGGCTATATTCACTTACTGGTTGACCTCCAATTTCTTCTCACTGGCCCAGGTGGGCTTCCTACGCATTCCGGCTGTCCGTAGTAAGCTCAAGATCCCGGAGAGGATCAAACATGACCCTTCAGTCCTGCCTCAGCAGGAAGGATTTTTCAAGAGCATGAAAACTGGTTAGTTCTGCCTGGATCTTTTTTCTGTTGTAAATTTGCGTTCAACGGTTTATGCATTGTACAAGGAATGGAATGGGATGTTTATCCTCTGTGGCTCCTGATCTCATCAGCCACAAGCATTTAATCTACAGTAGAAAATTGGTAGCAGTGACCCTGAGCCCTTCAACCCTAGAGGTGACAAGCTCTGTAGCCCTGTGTCTATCCCCTGAAGCTTCCAGTCCTAGAGACGATAGGCTCTGAATTCCATCAGATTCTAGTTCCTGTCTCTGCTGCTTTTCTCCTCTTTATGTTTTCCCTCTTGGGATTAATATATCAGGCCTCTGTGGCTGTCTTGTTCCAGGATGGAAGAATGCACAATTGGCACAACAGATGGAGGAGCGAGAGCGCCGGATCAAACACCAGCTGGAACATGCTGCCAAAGGTCAGTCCAGGGTGCTGTCCTTTGGATTTATATTTGCTGGGTAATGATGAATCAAAGGCTCTTTCCATTTTCCTCTCTTCCTTACTCTTTTCTCTCCATTTTCTCCTTATAGGTCCTCTGAGACAGACATTTTCCCAGAATCCTTTGCAGCAGGGGGCACACTCTCCCGTTGCTGCTTCTGGCAAGCAGAAAGCCCGGCCATGGCAGGACACGATTGGATAATGGCCTTGTTGAGACTTCCTGCCCTGTCTGTTCTACGTGTAGCCTGAAGATCCCTCCAGCTGTGGGACAGGAGCTGCTCTTACAAACTGTACTTGCCTTCAGATTACCAAGAGAGTCATTGCCCAAAAGCCTGACTTGAGCATGGGGCTAAGCAACTTTGTCACACACTCAGACCAGTCAGTCACTGGATTCTTGTCCCCCTCCTTGGCTGTGATGGTCAGCCAGTGCAATTTCATATAGTGAGAGGAGCTATTTCTGGACTCGCCTTCTAGATGTCTCTGTTGATGACGCCATCCGTGTGTGGCAGGCCTTCCCTTCTCTCTAAGTGGCCCCTTGTGTAGTGGGGTCCCCTTTTAAAATGGATGCCCCTCCTGTTTCCCACCACAGTGCTCTCAGCTATCCTACAGAAGACACTACCTCTGTGTTCATAAAGTGTAATGGGGGGGGGGAGTTAGATTAGAGACTGGAAGACAGGATTCTCCATTCTGTTGAATGAACCAGGTTCTTCTCTCCCTGCTTTGCCAACCCAATGTGTTTAGGATGTTTCTATGCTTAATGAAACAGTTAAAGGTGGGGGAGTATTTTTCATGGAGAAAAAAACAGAATGCTGCATTTGGTTTATTTATATAGAAATTGTTGGGGGGAGGGGAGAGGGGGAGAACAGTCCTGTATAGAAAGAGGAGAAATTTCAAATACACTGTGGCCACAACAGAACCTAAAAGGCAGTGTTTTAAGATAAATCTGTCATTAAACTAAAATGTTGGGACCTTGTCTTGCCTTTTTTTTTCTGGTAAATGAAAAGATAACTTTAAATGTCTGCAAAGCATTTTATGAAAGCTGCTTCTGTCGGTGAGACTCTTAAAATAATGGCCAAAAAAGCAAACAAGATGCTAAGAATTACTAAGGAATTATCAAGGATCAAAAAATTAGTTCTGAGGAAAAATCCAATTATAGGCCAATTGCAAATATCCCCTTCTTGGCAAAGTTGGCTGAGAAGGTGGTATTTAATCAAGTATCTGAGTTCATAGAAAAAAACGAACATCTTACATCCAAACCAAACAGGTTTTAGACAGCATCACTTTACTGATCATTCGTTGATTGGCATGTCTACTTCCATACTTCATCATACATCTGTCCTTTTGATCTCTATTGATCTCTCATCGGCGTTTGACACAATTGACCACAACCTTCTTCTAGACAGATTACAGTCAATAGGTATTACAGATCAGGTTCTTCTTTGGTTTAAATCTTACTTTGAAAATCGTTCCTCAATTGTGTCTTTCAACAATAACACTTCCGAAAGTTTCTCAGTAACATACGGTATTCCACAAGGGTCCATTCTTTCACCACTCTTGCACCGCTCATGACCCTCTGCCAATCCATTGGCTTTACTGTATTCGCTTACGCAGATGATATTCAGCTCTTACATCCACTTGATCCTACTAACTCTCTTGAAACAATAGCAATCAATAGGAAACTTGAGAAGATTCAGTGGCTCGATGCTAACAGATTAGCCCTTAATGTTAATAAATCAAACGTTATGTTCTTTCCCTGGAAAGACAGTTCTAAACTTATCTTTCCAATCTCTATTAAGGGTACCACTTTACAGTTGATAAGTAGCATCAAGATTTTAGGGGTTATCTTTGATGATAAACTAACCTATCATAATCACATTAGCAATATTGTTAAATCTACCTTTTATAGACTTCGTCAAATCCATTCAGTATCTAAATTTCTATGTCCAAAATCTCTTAACATTTTAATTCACTCCTTGGTTATTTCAAAAATCGATCATGTTTATCCACTATTGAAGGCATTGCATTGGCTTCTGGTTTATTGGAGGATTCAATTTCAGTGTGCCAGTGTTGTATTTAAAATTTTTTTACGGGATTTTTTCTCCACTACTTAATTTTTCATTTAATTCCCAAAAGCCTCTTTCCTCTAGGGCAGGGGTGTCAAAGTCCCTCCTCGAGGGCTGCAATCCAGTTGGGTTTTCAGGATTTCCCCAATGAATATGCATTGAAAGCAATGCATGCAAATAGATCTCATGCATATTCATTGGGGGAATCCTGAAAACCCGACTGGATTGCGGCCCTCGAGGAGGGACTTTGACACCCCTGCTCTAGGGGAATACACAAATTTAAATTAGTATTCCCTTCTATTAGGGGTATTAAAACCTTAGGTAGGCTTTATCACTCTTTCCCCCTCTTCTATTAAACTGCGCTAACAGTTTTTAGTGCAGAGAGCCGTGCTGCTTCCGATGCTCATAGGAACTCTATGAATGTCGGGAGCAGCGCGGGCCATTCAGCGTGGTTCCCCGTGCTAGAAACTGCTAGCGCAGTTTAATAGAAGAGGCCCTATGTCATTTGCCTTGGTAAAAATCTGGAATGATCTCCCTTCAGAAATTAGACTTCTCTCTTCTCTGACTTTTTTTTGGAAAACTTTAAAGATGTATCTCTTCCAGAAATTTTTTAAGTGATAAATAAGGAATTGGAACTGATAAATTTTCTGTCCAATTATTCTTTCCTTTGTCTTTTCATTAATTTTGTGAACCAGATCAAGTCCTATAGTTGGAATGATCCGGTATACAAGACTAACCTCCCCTCTTTTACAAAACCGTGCAGCAACAGCCTTGAAGCCCTTTAAATCTTTATGGGCTTCGGGGCCGTTACCGCGCTGCTTTGTAAAAGACGGGATAAGGATTGGATTGGCAGTATATGTACGACTGGTAATACCAGAAAAATCAAAATGGTAGAAGAGAGAGATTGGAGCTGTACCTGCTAAAGTTTTGAAACAGAGACAAGCAAACTTAACCCTGGCTTCCACAGGTAGCCAGTGTAATTTTCTATAATAGGGGGCTAACATGATCAGTATTTTTTCAGGCTGAAAACGAGACGGACTGCCGCATTTTGAACAATGCTTATTTGTTTGATAGTTTTCTTGAAGGATCCTAGCTATATAATATTGCAGTAGTCTAAAATACTTATAATCAAGAACTGAACCAATAATCTGAAAGATGAAAAATCAAAATGATGTTAAGAGGCTACGAGGTTTCCACAATGTGAAAAAAACATTATTTAACCTGAGAATTAGTATGATCTTCACTAAATCTCTCTTCTGCCTTTGATTTTGTGAAACCCTTCCTGTCTTCTTCGCTTCTCTGGGCACTGCAGACCAATGGTTCATCCAGCCCAATATCCCATCTTCATGGAGGCCAAGTCACAATTGCCTGGCAAAAACCCAAATAGTAGCAACATTCTATGCAACCGATCCAGGGCAAGCAGTGGCTTCCCGCATATCTGTCTCAGTAGCAGACTATGGACTTTTCCTCTAGGAACTTGTCCAAAGCTTTTTTTTAAACCAGCTACCTTAACTGCTCTTACCATATCCTCTGGTAATGTGTTACAGAGCTTAACTATTCTCTAGGAGAAAAAAATACTTCTTCCTAGTGGTTTTAAAAGTATTTCCCTTTAACTTCATAGAGTGTCCTCTAGTCTTTGTAATTTTTGACGGAGTGAAAAATCGATCCACTTCTACTCCACTCAGGATTTTGTAGACTTCAATCATATCTCCCCTCAGCCATCTCATTTCCAAGCTGAAGAGCCCTAACCTTTTTAGTCTTTCTTCATATGAAAGGAGTTCCATCCCCTTTATCATCTTGGTTGATCTTCTTTGAACTTTTTCTAGTGCCACTATATCTTTTTTGAGATGAGACCAGACCTGAACACAATACTCAAGGTGAGGTTGCACCATTGAGCGAGTCAAGAGGCATTATAACATTCTTAGTCCTGTTTATCATTCCTTCTTTAATAATTCCTAGTCTCTTGTTTGCTTTTTTGGCTGTCGCCACACATCGGTCTTGTGATCTCACATCTTGATTAATGTCATTCTCCTTACTCTTGGCTTGCCTTTTCTATTTTTAAGTGTCCATGCTTTGATCAATGATGATCCGTATGGAAGAGCTTGCAGGAGTCCTCAAAGATTTCTTAACAAAACCCATGATCTAGTGCGCAAAAGAAGACCTTTATAAGCCTAAAACATTTTGGACAAGATACATCTGGAGAAAAAAAATGAAGGGTTTGAAGAAGACAGCTGTTTGCCAGTCATTAAGCAGAAGAGCTCTTTAAAAACAATTCTATTCTCAAAGTATTTTGGTCACCGTCCTTAGTTGTCATGCTCGTTGTATACACTCCTAATTTTTTTTTTTTCTTTCTTTTCTTTATTATTATAAACCATATCGAGCTTCTTCTTTGAAGATGACACGGTCTATAAATCTAAATTTTAAATTAAGTAATAAAAAACCTGAGAAAATACATTTCAGACAAAAAAAAAAGTGGAAAATAGGCGCCAGAAACCAGGAGACAATGGTTTGACATTTTATTGGTTAACTCCTACTCCTTACTTCGGTATTCCCAGAATACAGGCATCCCCTTCCAGCTCCTCCTTCTCCGAGGCACAGACCGTCAGGGGCAGAGTACAGCAAGACTGCCCTCCTTCCCTCCCATGTAAGGGCTACTTCCTCCACCAAAACACAGCTGGACTCATCGTCCAGTTACCTGTTCTCTCTCCTCACGCCTCCCGTGCAGAAATAGTCCGCTTCCAAGTGCCTCCCAGCATCAAATATTGCAACCACCCCTGCCTCCCAGAAACTAACCTAAAAACATTTCCTGAAACAAATAAAACTGTTTTAATAATAAAGAAAACACAGGAAAATCAATAAATTATGGGTGGAGGAGTGCTTGTGGTTGGCTTTCACTGGTATTGGCTACAGCTGACCAGTCCATTGCTGAGAGCGGTCCTGGCTCTGTCCATCAGCTGGATTTATAGTCCCGTTCCTTGTCGTTCTCTTCCTCGTCCATTTCCGTGACGACTGAATAGCAGATGATCTGGATGTACTTAGTGGCCGAAGCTGCAGAGCAGAGAACACAGGGTTAATAATAATACAACTTCTTGTATCCCACAGTTTTCAACAAGGAATTCTCAACAGGAAGAGAATTTTACATTATTGACTCAGGTTAGAGATAAGCAAATTTAATATTGATAGCTCAGGTTTCAAGGGAACGATAGATGGGATGGGGGCAGTGGCATAGTGAGGGTAATAGGTGCCCCCCTACTTTTCCCCTGTTCCTTCTGCATGCATCCGCCCGCCACACTCACACCCTTCCTTTCCACCTCTAAACCTTCGCCTGTGCAAGCTGCTTCTCCGGCCTGCAGCTCACAGTGGCCCCACGACCCAGAAGTAATTTCAGAGGGAACCAGGCTGGTGTGAGCATCAGGCTAGAATAGTTGTGCTGGTGAAGATTTTTTAAAGAGATGCATGGGGGGGCAGGGCAGGTGCTGGCTAGAGAATGACACGGTGGATGTTACCCGCGGCTAGCTGTGAGTAGCCGCGGGTAACCCGCCAAAATGGTGGAGGGGGTAAAGGTGCTCACTGCAGGTACGGAGACTAGGCATCCACCGCCCCATGGAGCGGTGAATGGCCTTGTCTCCGCAGTTAAGGGAGGGAACGCGCGCGGCCCCCTCCCTCCCCCTTACCTTCACGGCACTTTAAGGTTTCAGTCTTGTTGAAAGCCACCGGCATGTACGTGCAGTCGTGCGTGTGTGGGCAGAAGCTTCTCCTCTGACGCAACTTCCAGTTGCGTTAGAGGAGAAGCTTCCGCCCAAACATGCGACTGCATGAACATTCCGGCGACTTTTAACAAGACTGAAACCTTAAAATGCACCGTGAAGGTAAGGGGGGGGAGATGCAAGGACCGCACGAGGGGTGCCAGAGGGAAGGGTGAATGCTGCGAGGACGGGGCAGTGAAGGGGACAGTGGTCCAGTGACGGGTACAGATTTTTCCCCCGTGTCATTCTCTAGTGCCAGTGCCCCCATCAAGACGACACCCAGGGTGATCTGCCCCTCCCCCTGTCTTCTCCTTACTATGCCACTGGATGGGGGGTAAGGTCTCAAACAGTGTTTAGTAGCTACAAGGGGAAAAGGTACGTCTTTAGCATTTTCTTGAAGTGACAGTATGTAGTGAGCTGCCATAGATATGCAAGCAGACTGTTCCAAGTCCTAGGAACTCAAAGGTGGAATTAAACATCTCCATGTGGCATACTTGTCGAGAAGACGGGCATAGTATAGAGACTAGTGGCTTTCAAATCTCTTAAAGGCTGAAGTCCCCCTCTGATCCTAGAAGAAATCCCAACAGAAGGTTGGGGAAACAGAACAGGGTCCCTCCCCACTAGGAGAAGGCTTTGGTACCGGGGAAAGGTTTGTCTCTTTGGCCTGGAAGAGCAGGAAGAAAATGAGTGCTAAGGAGACTCTGAGGAGCTCTCTAGAAAAGAACACAGAGGAACGATGGTGAAGGCAGCACATAACAAACCACTAAAGTTCCATCTCACCAATGGTGTTACGAATCCAACGGGGTTTCCTCCGCTCTGGTATTTTCACAGCCAAGAAGTAGACAGGTACGCCAGAAAGTGCGATGGCAATCCCAATGAGCGAGTTGATGGTGTCGCTGTAAAGAGGCACAGCCACCAAGAACATGGTGCAAAGGCAGAAGATGATGGGGAAAACAATGCTGAGCTGGGGAGTGAAAAGCCGGTGATGAGTATTTCTTGTCTCAATAAACCCAAGGTAAAATGCTTCAACACTTTCTCATTTTTTTCACATATCTTCTGTGACTATTTCCCTTGCTATCTGATACCTCCACTCCTATGTTTTGCACCCTCCATTCTGAAATCTTGATTCCAGATCCTACACATTCATAATTAGTCCATCACTGTTCTAAGTTCGATCACATCTCACCGCTTCTAAGATCAGAACCCGTTTCCAGTGTCATATTGCATCCCCTTTAAATATAATATCCTTTCCCACCAGGTTCTATCGAACAGTCTTCTGGTCCCATATTCGCCTCAAAGAACCTTATGCTTCTCACAACAGCAGTTGTTAGTCATTCCCTCATTTAGGCAACTTTTCCTGGATTTTCATAGGAATTCTTCATTCTGTGTTATGGCTCCTACTCTCAGGCATTCTTTGCCTTTTTACCTTCGGTCAGAGAAATCATTTGTAACCTTCAAGGTACAATTAAAGGCATGCGACTTCTCTTTGGCCTTTAGCTCTTAACTTACTTCCTCCTGATGGCTACTTTTCTTTTGTATGGACAGATTTAAATTCTTTGTTTCCTCCCTCACCACATTGTTCATCTCTTTCCCTAACTTTTTTAATTTTTATTATAATCCTCGATTCTCTTTTTCCACATGTTCTCAACTGTTTTTCTTTACATTTTATCTTCCTTTTGTTCTTACCCTATTTAATTCGGTGTTTTTAAAATTTTTTATTGTAAACCGCTTAGATTTGCCGTCTGGCTTTACATTTGCAGTATATTAAATAAATTGAACTTGAACTTCACAAAATTTATAAAACGTGCAATAACTATGTTCCAAAAAGGAAACAAAAAAATTATTCCCCCCCCTTTTTTTTAAAAAATAAAATTAAAAACTATTTAAAAATTTTTTTAAAATTGTTGTGGGTTTTGGATGATTTTATAGTTTTACACTTTTTGTATTCTGCTTTGTGTAAGTTTTTTGGGTTTGTTTGTTGTTGTTTTTTTAAAAACCAGGGCCACCATCTTCTCTTCCTGCTTCTTCCTGGTTTCTCTCTCTCGACTCTACGTGCCTCTTTTCCATTGGTTCTCGCCCATCTGGTCATGCTTGTGTCCTACCTTCAATGGCCGAAGCCGCTCAGGCTGCTTCCAGCGCAGATAGAGCTGGCCCACGATGGACAGTCCCATGAAGAACCAGTAACTGAAGCTGTAATAATTGATGAGTTGGAAGATGTCCTCCACGCAGAGATAAATCAGGGCCATAGCTCCCTACCAAGAAAACAATGAGCCACAGGTTTAGAGAGGGCAGGACACAGAGTCGGCTTACCATATGGCTCCAGAAAAAGGAGGACGTAAAACCTAGATATCTCAATTCGTCCTCCTTTTTCTGGAGCCATAGGGTAACCCTAACTGAGAGGGACAAGACAACTTGGCCACACCCAGGATTTGGTCCCCATAAGAATAATCCCTGGAGAAGTACCCCAGGAAGAAAGTGGGTTCCCAAGGCACAAGTTCATTCCCTCTGAAGAAAGCTGATGAACAAGTAAGCCACCATATCATAGCTGTAGGGAGAGTCCTAGTTTCACCCACTGGCTGCTGGGAATTGTAGTTCTTGTTTCTTAAATATCGCAGAAAGAAGAAACAGTGACCAGCTCATCATCTTCCTCCAACTGCAAAGTTGTAAGAGAGAAGGCAGGTCTACAGATCACTGGCATGTCTGGATTCTCAGGACAGAAAGTGTAGGACAAGGGGCAAAGTCCTGCCTTCACTACACTACCACAATCTAAAAGGGTCACACAGCTCTTCCCTTTTGAGATTACACCCCCAAAATGCACCCTCACGTACATTGAAAAGCAGGGCAGGTACAGGGGTGAACCTCTTGACATGGATCATGCAGATAGCATTAGGTAGGTGTCCTTCCCGGGAGCCCACGAAGAACAGTCTAAATTGAAAAAGAATATGAAAAGACAGGTCAGGTCATGTAGTTCTTCTCCCCCACTCCCCCTGCAAATTGCATGATAGGAAAAGGCTATGCAAACTCATCCAAGTTCTTACCGGGAAGCAGCCAAAATTGAGGCATTGAGACCTCCAAAACATGAGAGGGCCACAGCGAGCGGGATGGTCCAATTGAAGATACCAAAAATCTGGTCAGCAAAAGTCTATAATAAAAAGACAATAATGTCAGAACATTACCAGAGGAATAACTGGACAGAGAAAATCCATTTGTGCCATCCCCATGGCATTTCCAGAATATTCTCCCTTGTATATCTCATCCTAGAGAATGACACGGGGACAAATTTTTCCCCGTCCCATCCCAGCAAGTTCTTTTCCTGTCCCTGCCCCCATCTGCACAAGCCTCAAATACTTTAAATCATAAGTGTTTGAAGCTTGTGCGGTCAAGGCAGAGCTTACGGGAATGGGGCAGGGACAGTGACAAAACTCACAGGGACAGCACAGAGAAATTGAGTTCCTACAGGGACAAATTTGCCCCCGTGTCATTCTCTATCTCTTCCTTCTCCCTCTCACTATCTTTAAGGACATCGGAGGAAAGGCCAGAATATCCCACCACCCTTTTTTCCCCAGCTATCGGTCCTAGAAATCTCTTTCCCCGAGTCTCTCATCACTATACTAGCATCTTGGTGTCTCCAAATGGGTCAGTTTTGCACATACTATAAAATGAATGAACCTTGCTTGGAAGGTCTGTCTTTCTGTTTTTACTGCTAGGGCCCTGCTCTTCTTAAAACTTACATTGTCCCACCCCAAATTTGTGTATCTCCTGGATTCCTCCCTTTTCACAGCACATCTTTTTAAAAAAGTGACACTATTTCCTAAAAATTTCTCAACTCTTTTACAAGTATAATATAGAGGATCTGTCTTGTCTGAGGAACCCCCAGCCTCACCAAATGTGTATTTTCTGGAGACTCCCCTGCTAGTATTTCTCAGTCTGTCTCTCACAGAGAGTCCTGTATCAGCCCTCTAATAAAGGATGTCACAGGAGTTGTGTCATGTGCTGTGTTCCCTGGAGCTGCCCTTTTCTGAATATCATGTCCCCCTCCCAAAAGGAGGACCAGAAGCAGTTACCACGGCAACAGCATCACTGGCGAGGATGGCTCTCATATCCAACACTGTATAATAAGCTACATTCGTCATGATGTAGATAATGGTCACGACAGGCATAGAAATCCCAATGGCTAGGGGAAGATTCCTGCAGGAAATCAGAGTACACGGGGAAAAGAGAAGAGATCATCATACATGATATTCCCATCATGAGATTTAGTGAGAAAAAAAGGGATAGAAATGCCTGGGGATGGTCTGTACTCTTTGCATTGTGTGACAGGATGAGATGGAAGGGGCAGTAACACCTACAGATGGTCTTTATTTCCTGAAATGGATGACAGATTAGAAATCTTAAGGGATAATAATTTGAAACAGGCATTACTCTGATGCAATCTCTCACTTTACCATAGGATAGTGCCAAAAGTTTATCATTCACCTTCCAGAGTCTTCACATATAATAAACATCTTGTGTGTATGTGTGTTCACATATAACAATCATGTGTTCACATAATAAACATGTGTGTGTGTACATATAATAAATGTGTGTGTACACATAATAAACATTGTGTGTGTGTACATAATAAACATTGAGTGTGTGTACATATAATAAACGTGTGTGTATGTGTGTACACATAATAAACTGTGTGTATACACAATAAATGTGTGTGTACATATAATAAACATTGAGTGTGTGTACATATAATAAGTGTGTGTGTACATATAATAAACGTGTGTGTGTGTGTACACATAAACATTGTGTGTGTATACACAATAAACGTGTGTGTGTGTACCTATAATAAACATTGAGTGTGTGTACATATAAGTGTGTGTACATATAAACGTGTGTATACATATAATAAACATTGTGTGTGTGTACATATAATAAGCGTGTGTGTGTGTACATATAATAAACGTGTGTGTATACACATAACGTGTGTGTGTACATATAATAAACATTGTGTGTGTGTACATATAATAAGCGTGTGTGTGTGTGTGTGTGTGTACACATATAATAAACTGTGTGTGTGTGTGTATATACATAATAAACGTGTGTGTGTGTACATATAATAAACATTGTGTGTGTGTTGGTAGATCAGTTCTTTACCTCTCTGGATTCTTAATCTCCTCTGTGACGAAGTTCAGGGTGTCCCAGCCAGAGAAAGAAAAAAGAGCAGAGTACAAGGCCAGGGCAATGTCCCCCGGGTCGTAAGAAGAGCCGGCAAAAGAATCCTCAAAGTTTTCAGACTGTCCTAGACCCAGAACAGAAACTGGAATTATTATCAAACTCCACTGTTACCCCCGAACCTCTCAACATCTCATCTAGCAACTCACTGGTAACCCTATGCTACAGTCATTTACTGGCCATTTCATCTACCGGTAAGTAACTACAACTCACAAAGTACAGAAACTCTTTTTCCAGAGACCCCCAATACACAGGAGCCCCATGATCTCCTTCCATGCACACCAGCACATGCATCAATTCAACATGTGTCCGCCTTCTCCAGCCAGTCTTCAGGACACTCCAAGCCAGTCCGGTCTTCAGGATATCCACAATGAATATTCAGGAGATTCATCTGCATGCAAATCTCTCTTATTGACTGTCTGGGAGATCCTGCAGGCCAAGACTGGGAACCACTATCCTATACTTTCTTCTTTCTCAGAAAATAATTTATTCCCCTCCCAAACACAGCCTGAATATTTTACAACCAATGTGCAAATTCTGAAACTTAGGAAAGCCCCCGCTCCCCTCCCTCTTTTGCTTCAATACCCCATCCTCCCTTTTCACTCTCCACCATGGCAGGTTGATCCCAAAACCTGGTGACTCTGCCCACCATATCCCCCCCACCCACTCTTTACATGAGATCCAAGGCCGCTCTCCACCCAAAACCCCCTGTTGCCTGCCCCGTCCTTACCCTGGCAGATCTTCACAATGCCCGCAATGATAACCGCGATGAGAGCCAGCACCTTAGCGTAGGTGAAGATGTCCTGCACTCGGGTGCCCCACTTTACATAGGCGCAGTTCACGAAGGTCAAGAGACCTGGCAACAGGAAGAGGGGGAGGGGTTACTGCTGTGTTATTACACCTCTCCATCCCAAGCCTCAATGCCAATACTCCAACCCTGCTGCAGTCTCTCAGCACAATCTGTTCAGGAGGCAAGGAAACCCTAGTAACATAGTAAACGACAGCAGATAAAAACTTGAACAGTCCATCCAGTCTACCCATTAAAAAGTACATGATTAGATTAACTTGTCTCTTCTTTGATATTTCTGGGCCATAGACTGTAAAGTCTGGTATTGTCCTAGGTTCCAAATGCTGAAGTTGCCTTCCAAGCTCATTCCAGTCTATCCAACCATCCCGTTGTTTGCAGGACATCTACCATAAAGTCTGGCCAGTAACATCCTCCTGTTCCGTATTAGTGGAGTTCCCATTGATGTCCACCCCAGCCCATCTTACACTGAATCACCATATATGGGACACAGACTGTGCAAGTCTGTCCACTACCGGCCCTAGTTCTTTACTTTACATCCTTCATTTTCTAATTAGAGATCGTCTATTTTTATCCCACACTTTTTTGAATTCTATCACCGTTTCCTCTCGGGAGGGCATTCCAGGCATCTACCACCCTTTCATAAAAACATAAGAATAGCCTTACTGGGTCAGACCAATAGTCCATCAAGCCCAGTAGCCCATTCTCACGGTGACCAACCCAGGTCACTAGTACCTGGCCAAAACACAAGGAGTAGCAGTGGCTTCCCCCATGTCTTTCCGTGAGGAAGAATTTTCTACCATTGCTCCTAAGTCTTCCTCCCTGTAACCTCTCTAGTTTTACCATTTTCTCTTTTCTGGAAAGGATTTGGTGATGCCTGGATGACAGTGGCCACAAGAGGAACCTCTGAAGGCACAAATGGGGAAATTCTATAAGTGGTGGCGGAGTAAGGGGTCCGGTCAACCCCAGGCGCCATCTTGGTGAGGGCAGTGGCAACCCTCCTCCTCTCTACCACATACACACACACACACACACTCTTTCCTCCTCCGACTCCGTATGCGTCTTCACCCCCCAATGCCTTTATCTCTTTGCTGGTACGAGCAGCAACTCCAACCTGCAGCTCGCTTTCTAACGTCACCTCCAGGTCCCAGTGGCATCAGAGGAAGAGCCAATGCCGGTAGAGAGTTGGAAACGCTGCTTGCACCAGGGAACTTAAAAGAGGTACAGGATGGGGAAGGGGTGTGCGTGGACGGCAGGAGGGGCGGAGAAGAGGGTGGGGGAAGGGCGCCACAGCCCCAGACGCCTCTCACCCACTGATAAGAGGTGCCTGACGTTAATTGGGAGAAAGGCGCTTATCCTTTTGGGCGTGATTCTACAAAAGATAGGAACTCATCGCATGGCTCCTAACTCCAAAGTAGCCGTGTTTAGAGGCGAAGAGTGACTTAGGCACTGCTAGGCGTGATTCTATAAAGGACGTGGGTGACTATTACATAGGCCTTTAAAATCCTGGCCTAAATATTACAGGCAAACAAAAGATATTTTGATCTACGTTCCAATTACGTCCAAAAGTGGAATTCAGAGAAAATATTGCTAAATCGATGTTTAGAGGAAGAAAATTTCTTCTCAATCGGTTACCCAACAATTTCAGTCATATTATAAGATCAAACATCCTTCTTATTAAGGGGGATAGGACCTCAGACTGGTATTCTGGTACATAGAAATCAGCTGACCATAAATTAATCACTGGTCCACCTCTTCCCCCTAAATGATTCTAATGTGCAAATTCAGTAATCTTAAAAAAAAATTCATAAATAGTTGCTTTAATTTGTATCAAAATCAATTTTTTATCACTAAGTTTTAAGTTAGGTGCCTCTAAGTATGATTCTGTAATGGGCGCCTTACTGGTCTGACCCAGTAAGGCTATTCTTATGTTCAATAGGTGCGCCTTACGGAATCCGGTCCAAAGAGGGCAGTTCTCTACAGGTCGCCTAAAGTTAAACACGGGGACGATCCACGTCAAGTGCAAGCACGGGCAACTGCCATTAGAAAATACTAACTTAAGGATGCGGTAATGCACCTGGCTTTAGGTATAACCCCTTATGCCAGTTCAACAGCTGCTGGAAATGCTCGCACGTGCATGTAACTGACACACAAGTGCTAGCAGACCCCTGACCATCCATGACCTTCCCAGTTGTTCCCCCACCTTGTGCATTATGAATTTTACACGCACAATTTGTAAAATCCCAAGAGCAGTTATGTGTGTAAGAAATGCAGATTAATGCATTTGGGGATTAATAATCAGAAGGAACCTTATATGCTGGGAGGTGAGAGGCACGGACAGGAAGAGGGACCTTGGGGTGATAGTGTCCGAAGATCTAAAGGCAAAAAAACAATGTGACAAGGCGGTGGCTGCTGCCAGAAGGATGCTGGGCTGTATAAAGAGAGGCATAGCCAGTAGAGGGAAGAAGGTGTTGATGCCCCTGTACAGGTCGTGGTAAGAGCATATCTGGCGAAGGACGTAAGAAGACTTGAAGCGGTCCAGAGGAGGGTGACAAAAATGATAGGAGGTTTGTGCCAGAAGACGTATTAGGAGAGGCTGGAAGCCAGAATATGTATACCCTAGAGGAAAGGAGGGACAGGGGAGATATGATTCAGACGTTCAAATACTTGAAGGTTATTAACGTAGAACAAAATCTTTTCCAGAGAAAGAAAAATGGTAAAACCAGAGGACATAATTTGAGGTTGAGGGGTGGTAGATTCAGGGGCAATGTTAGGAAATTCTACTTTACGGAGAGGGTGGTGGATGCCTGGAATGTACTCCCGAAGGAGGTAGTGGAGAGGAAAACGGTGACGGAGTTCAAAGATGCGTGGGATGAACACAGAAGATTTAGAATCAGAAAATAATATTAAATATTGAACTAAGGCCAGTACTGGGCAGACTTGCACGGTCTGTGTCTGTATATGGCCGTTTGGGGAGGATGGGCTGGGGAGGGCTTCAGTGGCTGGGAGGGTATAGATGGGCTGGAGTAAGCCTTAACAGAGATTTCGGCAGTTGGAACCCAAGCACAGTACAGGGTAAAGCTTGCCCAGAAATAACTAAGAAGAAAAAATTAAAAAAATTTAAATTGAATCAGGTTGGGCAGACTGGATGGACCATTCGAGTCTTTATCTGCCGTCATCTACTATGTTGCTATGTAACTGCAAATTGTCCCAGTTATCACCAATTAATTGTTATTTAACAATTGGCAGCTAATTGGCATTAAGTTAAGCATATAATTGACGGTATTCTATCATTTATGTGCACACATATTTGTAGAAATAGGGGGCAGGTGCATCTAGCCCAGGTCATCAAATTTCAAATCAGCTCGGTCATAGCCAACCTCTTCTTCAAACAAGTTTTGGAATGAGGCTGCTTCCTTGTGATCAGAGGCCGACTTCCTCCTTCTGGCCCTGTGTCTTGCGAGGACACTGCTAAATCCCTGCCACGTGACATTTTCTAAGATATTCAAGACACAGGTTTTATTTCATTTTAGCCAGCACTGCTTTGGACTTCCAGCTCTTCTGGACTAGATTTCCACTGGGGTTACAGTACCAGAAGCCCTCACTCACCGCTACTTGAAGTTATCCCCTCATTTTGCCCATAAGAGCCAAACTCCTCAACCAACGGCCACAAACCTCCATGACCTCAAGGAGCAGACTGAGGACTGGCCTACTTGTTAAGAGTGCATGAAGAGAACCCAATCAGACCTTAGACTTAGTGGGGATGGGCGGACCCGCTATGCCTAAGGCCTGATTGGTCCAGGCTTCTAGAGCCTGGGCCAATCAGGCCTTAGGCTTCAGCGGGATGGGCCGGGAAGGGGCGAGCCCGCCTCATTTCGACCAGGCAGGCTTACCGGCTGGACAGGCAAGAACCGTCTGGCCTGAAGAACAGGTTAGTTTGGAGGTTTGGGGGTTGTTAGCGCCGGGGGGGGTGCGTCTTCATGCAGGAGGGATTGGACACTCTCCTGCCAGCGATCGGTAGTGTCGGGGTGGGAGGAAGATCGGTAATGTCGGGGGGGGGCGGTCGGTAGTGTCGGAGGGGGGGGCATCCGATCGGACAGGCCGCGGCCCGCTATACTTATAGCGGCAGAGAGATCCCTTGCCGCGATAAGTATAGCGGCTGCGTCTACTTACAATGTAGACCAGCATTTTGCTGGCCTACATTTTAAGGTTTCTTCCTCTACTAGGGAGACGCGTAGGGCCACCTAGTTTCGCCTAAGGCCCTTAGGCGAGCTTATGCGTCTTGCGGATCTCCCTAGGCTCCCAGAGGCGCCTTCAGGCCTGCCTGGGGAGCATTTTTTTAAAAAAACGTGCATCCCGATTGGCTGATTAGACAGCTGTAGGACGCCTACAGCTGCCTAAAATCGGGACGCACTTTTGGAGAATCAGGGCCTAAGTGCTCATGCACAGAATTCACATACAGTAAGCATCCAGGCAGACTGTTTCAAACAGCCCTAATTAAATCATGCTAAGAGGTGCGAAGAGATGCTAAGAAGATGTGTTAATGTCTGTTGCTTAGGATGGACAGCTTAGGATATACAATGGATCCAGGTGCACAGATATTGGAAATTACATGTGACTCCTGCCTATTCTTCTCCAGTCTAACACACCTCACTTCCCTTCCTGGTCAGTGAAACTGACTATTGTTTCAAACAGTTTACAAATTCTAAACAGATACTGGGAAATACAATAGTTTCTATATTTAGAATAAGATTCCAGGCTATAAAAGCCCCCTCTCTGCAACACCCCCTCTCTTGCTCTTGCTTGCTCTTCTTGCTCTATCTCTGGAACCTGAAGCTTAGACCATCACCCCCATCCCCCTTTTTTTTTTTCTCTCTCTCTCTCTCTGCCTCTCCCTGGAACTTCACGCTTCTCTCTGGACTCTGTAAGGCAGGGAAATTGCTTTGCTCTCTCCTTAATTGTAATGTTTAATTGTAATGTTTATGAAGATTGCTTTTCTGTAAGCCTATTTCTAATAATATATTCTTTATGTCATCACCTCTGGCTGTGCTTCTCATTTGAGTCTACTTCCTGGTGAATCTTCTGTGAAGGTATTGAACTCGGGACCTGGCGTTTGTAAGGGCGCCTCACATAACCCCTACAACCTTACATTTGGGGGGCTCATCCATACAACCACTGGTTGGAAAGACACCACCTTTGCCTTTTTTGTTTTGTTTTGTTTAACTGTGTTCTCTCCAAGGCAAGATGTTCTTCTGTTCAAGCAACAGCAAGACAACCTCTTCATACTGACTATTCTCATTAACTGAAGTGAAGGAAGAATTTCAAAGAACAATTGAACACATCAGTGCTGCCATCTATTGGTGAATTCTGGAGATGGAGGCATTACTTTTCATTTAACCCACATATACAAGTCCCAGCAAGCCAAGGAGTAACATTCCAATCTGGCTCAGGTTGTTCTCCCAGGTAGAGCTATCTGGTGACTCAAGTTCAGGTGGGGGGGAAGGGCGAGGTTTAGCTTTGGGCGATGATTATATAAACAAGGTCGTAAAAGATGGAGATAAGAGTGAAAGCAGGGGGTAAATTCCACAGTTCTTCATTCCAGGTATTAAATATCCCCTATCTTTCCAAGTTACAGTTATCACAATGTAGTTTACTTATTAAAAAGGGATATTCTGCAACATGGGAGACTCGTTCTCAAAGCCACTTCACATATATCCAATATATCTAAACTAAACTAAAACTTAGATTTATAGCCCGGGTCATCTTTATATAATAAAGCTCAACTCAGTTTACATCAATTTTAAAAATATAAAAAAGAACATGACTTTACAGTTCAGAGAATAACCATGTTTTTACACAAAACTTGAGATGAACCTTAGAGGAATATCTTTCCATATTTCTGTTAGTTTGAATGGATAGACGTCACTAGGCGTTGGTATATGAGGCCAGGTTTTATTCGATCTAATTTACCAGCACCTAAGTCAACCACGCCTACTTTACAGGTAAGCATTGTTAGGTGTCCTAACAATTCAGCGCTGAACTCTTAATTGGTTATTTAAATTGTTTTTGACTGGCTTAAAACTGGTACGGTCAATTACCACATCAATTAAGCCAATTTTTTAAAAAATGAAAAAGTTGAGCTTGGATTCCACAGGTTAGACTGGTATTATGACATCATAATGCCTTATTCTACCAATGCCTAAGAGCCAACCTCATCAGTGATGTCCCAATGTCTTGATTGTCCTATACCTGGCTCACATAAGAGCTGCTGTACTGGGACAGAGCGAAGCTCCATCAAGCCCAGTCTCTTGTTTCCAACATTGGCCAACCCAGGTCCCAAGTACCAGGCAGAAACCCAAAGAGTAGCAACATTCCAGAGCTCAGATTATGATGTCATAATGCCTCATTCTACCAATGCCTAAGAGCCAAACTCGCCAGTGATGTCCCAATGTCTTGATTGTCCTATATTTGGCTCACTTAAGAAGATGAGTTGCTGTACTGGGATAGACTGAAGGTCCATGAAGCCCGGTATCCTGTTTCCAACAGTGGCCAACTTAGGTCCTAAGTACATGGCAGAAACCCAAATAGTAGCAGCATTCTGTGTGGGGAAGAGTTGAAGCTATCTTGAAGCTTGTAGTTTTGCAGACTGTGGCCTTGCCTACTATTTTGAGTAAGCTGAAGCTAAGCTATTTGATGTATTAATGGGGTTAGCACTTCAGCAGATTTTGGCTGGCTGGAAGACTAGTTCTGATTTGGCCGAGTGTGCCTGGTGGAATGCTGTTTGTTCGGTATGGAAGTAGGAGGAGGTGACTGCTATGAAACAATGCCGTTTGCCAAATTTTTTAAGGGTTTGGGGTTTATTGGATAGTTATTGTCAATCTGTTGTATAAACTGCAAGGGAACTTGGCTAGGGATTTCCCCAGACATGTCCTTCTTTTTGGAGATCCATCGGACATCTGGGCGGCTTTTCGTCTGGGTTTTTGCTGGTGGGTGGGGCAATGGGAGGGTGGTGGCATTGTGGCAAATTTGCACAGAAGAGGTTCTCCGAGGCCAGCGTCAAGGGAACTCCTTCCTCTTCAGCAGAAGCAGTGGAAGCCGCAGGGTTCAAAACGCCCTGCTCTGCTGGCATCGGGCTTTCATCTCTGCTGGGTCCTGCCTTTGCAGAAACAGGAAGTAGGCGGGACCTAGCAGAGACGAAGGTTCGATGACAGTAAGAATAGCCAGTTCGTAATGCTGTGCTGACGTGGGGGTGGTGACAAAAAGAAACAGAGGAAAGGGGAAGGGATTAGGGGGACTTATTAAACCTAGGGAGGGTGATGATCTCAGGGGGGATGAGAAAAAGAAGCCTTACTGCAGGGCCGGCAGGGAAGGAGATGACCTGGAGAGAGATTAGATAAGGCAGTGGGGAAGTGTGGGAGAGGCTGAAGTCACGGAGAGAAGAAGAGAGTGCGAGAGATGCTGAGTTAGGGGAGGTGGAGGAACAGAGGAAAGAGAGAAAGAGAGAGGCGAGAAGAGTGGGAAAGATGCTAAATCCAAAAGTGGAGAGAAAAAGAGATGCTTGTTCTGGGATGAGGGATGTAGGGGGAGAAAAGGAATAGAGGGGGAAAAGCTGGACCGAAGGAGAGACGGGAACACCATGGACAGGTGCTAAACCTGGGGGGGATTAGGAATGCGCATACAGAGGGTAGAAGCTAAACATAGTAACATAGTAGATGACGGCAAATACAGACCCGAATGGTCCATCCAGTCTGCCCAACCAGATTCAATTTAAATTTTAAATTTTTTTCTCTTAGCTATTTCTGGGCAAGAATCCAAAGCTCTACCCGGTACTGTGCTTGGGTTCCAACTGCCAAAATCTCTGTTAAGACTTACTCCAGCCCATCTACACCCTCCCAGCCATTGAAGCCCTCCCCAGCCCATCCTCCACCAAACGTCCATATACAGATATAGACCGTGCAAGTCTGCCCAGTACTGGCCTTAGTTCAATATTTACTATTCTTTTCTGATTCTAGATCCTCTGTGTTCATCCCACGCTTCTTTGAACTCAGTCACCGTTTTCCTCTCCACCACCTCTCTCGGGAGCGCATTCCAGGCATCCACTTTACGGAGAGGATGGTGAATCCCGAGACAGGATAGAAAGGAGAGAGTGAAGAGGATGGATGATTAAAGCAAAAACGACAAAAGGTAGGAAAAAGATTTTCTTGTTGCTTTAGATTTAGAATAAAGTAGTATTATAGCTGTATTGATAAATGTTTATAATTAGAAAATGGAAATAAGGTAATTTTTATACTGGACTAATTTTAATACTTTTTTTTTTTTACTAACTATTGGAGACCAAAACCCTCTTCCTCAGGTCAGGGTAGGACACCATAACAGTGGTATAGTGGACTGAAGGAGGTTTTGGCTTCAGAAAGCTAATTGAAAAATGTATTAGTCCAATAAAATGGTATTTTCCATTTTTTGTTTTATTTCTATTTTTTTTTAATTTGTAAAGTGACGATTGTTGTTATTTGTCAGTTTTTTTCCAATTTACTTCTTTATATTATGCACAGTATTAGGGGACGTGTCAGTGTTTCTGTTTCTGTGGAGCTGCATTGTATGGAGATGTCTGGGAAAACCCAGACACGTCCTCTTTTTAGAGGACTGCCAAGTGCCCGGAGGAATTTCCAAAACCCGGCTATTTGTCTGTGTTTTGAAAGGCCCCAAGCCCGGGGCCATGTCTGGACATCATCTGCACACGTGTGTGACATCACGTTGACGTCTGCGCATGCACAGAGGACAATCCAGACATGGCCCTGAGCTCAGGGAAGGAGACACGTGTTATGTGTGTAACCAATATGTAGAAATTTTTAAATAAATGAATATGGGGGCGGGGCTGAGGGCAGGGCCTCTTTTTTTTTAAGAGGAAATCTGGTAACCCTAAACTTGGCCCTTTCTGGTGCCTTGTGGGGTGAAAATTGTCAATAGACATTTTGAACACAAGTTAGAAAATGTATTATGTGTTTTACATGATAATAGATGTTTATATTTTAATTTGTGTGTAGAAGCGATGTTCAAGGTCACAAGCTGTGTTAATAATTTTAAATAAGAAAGAGCTCCTTTATAGCTTAAATTTAGCATGTTCTTGTATATTATTGAAGACAGCAATTGAATCAAACAAATGAAATGTTTTGCAAAAGCAAGCCCTTTTCTTCTATCGCTAGAATTACATATAAAATAGCGCTCTTAACGTTTAAAGTTCAAACGACGAAGGCTCCCAGTTTCATCGATAAGCTTCTCACACCGCACGTTACAATCCTCTTCTCAAAATCTAGTGACAGTTTCCTCGCTGAAAGTAATCATACACGCCGTAACACATCGTTTTCCGTTAACAGCACCCCTTATATGGAACTCGTCTCTTGCTTTTAGTAAGGGAGAAAAAAAAGCCCTGACCAACTCAAGGGACCTCCTAACTCGGACATACCTCCGCCATATTAAATCATCTTTAAGGTTTTTCCCTCATATGTTTCTTTACTTTACAAATTCTACTTCTTCCTTTTCCTTATGTGCCAGTCTCTGTCTTTTGCCATGTTTTTATATGATTACACTTGTTTTCCCCTCATTTGAATTGTAAATCGCTTAGAATTTTATGTAAAGCAATCAAACAAATTTTAATGAAACATAGAAACATAGAAGATGACGGCAGAAAAGGGCCACAGCCCATCAAGTCTGCCCACTCCGACAACCCTACCCCCTTGAATTTATCCCCCTAGAGATCCCACATGTGTATCCCATTTCCTTTTAAAATCCGGCACGCTGCTGGCCTGAATCACCTGAAGTGGAAGTTCATTCCAACGATCGACCACCCTTTCGGTGAAGAAGAACTTCCTGGTGTCGCCATGAAATTTCCCACCCCTGATTTTCAGCGGATGTCCTCTTGTGGCCGAGGGACCTTTAAAAAAGAAGATATCATCCTCCACCTCAATACGGCCGGTGATATATTTAAACGTCTCTATCATGTCTCCTCTCTCTCTACGTTCTTCGAGTGAATAGAGCTGCAATTTATTCAGCCTTTCTTCATACGGGAGGTCTTTGAGTCCCGAGACCATCCTGGTGGCCATTCTTTGAACCAACTCAACTCTCAGCACATCTTTTTGGTAATGTGGCCTCCAGAATTGTACACAATATTCCAGATGGGGTCTCACCATGGATCTGTACAACGGCATTATAACTTCGGGCTTTACGTTTGTAAAATCCGGAACCCTAGACCCGCCCCCCAGGCCCACCCATCTCTGCCCCATTATGCCCCAGTCCTGCCCCTAATTCCAGGCCGATGCGACGCGATAATGTCACACGCACTCACGCGGATGCCCGACACAATTTCCGGGGAAGCTTTTCAAAACCCGGACAAAGTGCCGGGTTTTGAAAAGCCATCCAGACCCCCAGACACGTCCTCAAAAGGAGGACATGCCCGGAGAAATCTGGACGTCTGGTAACCCTCGCTATCCCTCCACCTCTGAACAAATGGGGGCCCCAACCACAGCCTCTCCCCCCCCCCCCCCACCAGGCCTACTTTACAAAAACTGGTGGACTAGTGGCCAAGCCAGGACAGGAGTGATCCTTACTCGCTCTACAGTCAAAATGAATTCTGTAACTTCCCGCCACAGTGACATCACAATCTATATAGTGTTGACATCACAAGCACCTCCGAGCTCTGCAGCGTGATAAGAGCCCACTGCAAATACGAGAGGGGAGGGGAGGAGCTGCAGTTTATTAAGCAATTCTCCACACGAGACGACCAGTGTAGTCTCAGAGTGGGAGGCAAAAATGCTGAGGAAAGCCTTTCTGCTATCAGCTGAGTCCTGCTCATTCCCCACTTCCGTCTCCTCCCTCCCTCTCCTGCCAAGACCAAGGACATGTGACCGATGAGAGAGAAACACAAGTTGAGAATGCGGACAAAAAAAAAAAGTGTAGGGAACAGCCGAGCATGTATTGATAAAGACAAAGTAATAAGCAGCTCTTCCAGTTTGTCTTTAGTAATACAAATCGATTTGATTCACTTATTACCTTGAGTCTTTGTCAGTACATTCTCGGCTGTTGCTTCCACTTTTTGGACTTCTGTTTTGTTCTCGTGGAGGCAGAGAGAAAACATTTCTTAGACAAAGCCACTTCCTACTGCAGCCTATGTGTCTGGAACTTCCTCAGGCAACGTCACCCAGTGTCTGGCATGTTCTGCATCCATGAGCTGCCCTCATCTCCCTTTCTTTAAGACACCTCAGTATCACCATCCCCTACGGATACCTTAACCTATTAATAGGGGGCATCCCTACTACCCTACTGGGTCAGACCAATGGTCCATCTAGCCCAGTCTTCACGGAGGCCAATCTGGGGAAAAAAACTCCCAGAGTAGCATTCTATGACTGGCTTACTTTGGGGGATGGGGGAGAGGGAGCTGCATAATTTAACTTGGCCCTTCTCCTACAGAAAGCATTGGGAGGGGAAGGCTCCTAGAGATGGACAAGAGATGGGCTTGTGGCCAGATGCACAAAGGCTTTCTGTGGCAGTAAGACTCGTTAAAGCAGTCTTACCTTCACGGAAAACTCCCGATACACAAAAGGGTTCTCCGTGGCTGCATTACAAGGAGCTCATCGCTTGGATATACACAAAAAAAGAAAACAGGATCCAAAAAAGCGACTGGTCAAGACCAGTCACTTACCTAACCGTAGCTCAGCCCTTTTTTTTTAATGGGCACAGATGCTGTGTGTATTACACACACCCCATTAAAGAAAAAAAAAGCCCCCCACCCCCACCCAACCAATGACAGCCCTGTCCAATGTCCACCCTACAAACCAGCACTGCCACCGGGAACCAAACCCTCCCCCCTCCCCCCACTGCAGCGAAAACAGCAGGAGGGATACCTACTCCTTCCTGCCATGCTGACCCCACCTGAATCACCCTCTACCCTACCCTCTTCTCCCTTCTACCAATGGAGCCCCCCCCCATGCATCATAACCTACCCTACCCTCTTCTCCTTCTACAAAAAAAGGCAAGAGGGATGTCCATTCCCTTCTGCCACTGGATGCTCCCCTGAACCTCCCCACCGCCAACCCCTGAACCCACCCAGTACCTTTTTCACAAGTTGGGAGCTGGAGGGCTGCGGTCCCACCTGCTCCAAGGCCTGCCAGTCCAAAATGGCAGGCCTTCCCCTCCTTGGTGCATCATATAATGCATAGGGAGGGGCCTAAGGCCTTGATTGGCTCAGACGCCTAAGGCCCCTCCCAATAGCTCTTTTAGAATTGGTCAAAAATCAGATCAGAGCAGACCCATGAGGTTTTACCAATCCTGTTTAGTGCATCTGGCCTTTTGTCCCCATGTAATTCTCTAAAAACTTTTGGATTTTAATGAATTACTGTTAAAAGACATCATTTGTGTCTTGTCTGCCTTTCATGTGGCAACAAGAGTCTTGTCTGCTGATCAGACTCTTACCACCTGCAACATCCTTCCATTGCATGCCCAGTTGCTCAAGCATCTTACTGTTACTGCAAAAGATTCATCCATCGTTGTTGGCATCAAGGAACATTTCTAACATTTAATAGACACTTATTTTCCTGTTTATTCACTACACACTTGTTCTCTTCTACACCCATGTCTGAAAGACAATCCAATTACCTTCCCAGATAATGTAAAAACATAGGCAACTGAATCTTTGGGAAGATTGTACCAAAACCAGATTGAAATGGAAGGCTCTGTTTGTGATTTATAAACAGTTGTACAGAATATTGTCCCTTTTTATACTTTAATAAGATTTAAATATAAAATCATAAGTGTTCATGGCTTATGCAAATGAGGACAAAGCTCGTGGAGATGGGGCAGGGGTGGAGACAGAGCCTACGGGGAAAGGGCAGGGACTTACAAAGTTAGAACCTCAGATCAGCCGGATTTCATTAATAGACTCTTAATTCCACACTCTTCTCAACACTGCCTCCGTTCTATTAATCAAAATCTGCTTTCAGTCCCATCTTTTAAAATATTAACACTATGCGAATTAACATTTTTTCTGTTGAAGACGTACGAGGAGAGACTGGAAGCCTCGAATATGTATACCCTAGAGCAGGGGTGGGCAACGAGGGCCGCAATCCAGGTGGGTTTTCAGGATTTCCCCAATGACTATGCATGAGATCTATTTGCATGCACTGCCTTCCATTGTATGCAAATGGATCTCATGCATATTTATTGGTGAAATCCTGAAAACCCGACCGGATTGCGGCCCTTGTTGCCCACCCCTGCCCTAGAGGAAAGAAAGGACAAGGGAGATATGATTCAGACGTTCAAATACTTGAAAGGTATTAACGTAGAACAGGGGTGTCAAAGTCCCTCCTCGAGGGCCACAATCCAGTTGAGTTTTCAGGATTTCCCCAATGAATATGCATAAGATCTATTTGCATGCACTGCTTTCATTATATGGTAATAGATCTCATGCATATTCATTGGTGAAATCCTGAAAACTCGACTGGATTGTGGCCCTCATGGAGGGACTTTGACACCCCTGACGTAGAACAAAATCTATTCCAGAGAAAGGAAAATGGTAAAACCGGAGGGCATAATTTGAGGCTGAGGGGTGGTAGATTCAAGAGTAATGTTAGGAAATTCTTCTTTACGGATAGGGTGGTGGATGCCTGGAATGTGCTCCTTAGGGAGGTGGTGGAGAAGAAAATGGTGATAGAGTTTAAACAAGCGTGGGATGAACACAGATGATCTCTAATCATAAAATAATGGGTATACATTGAAGGAACTAAGGCCAGTACTGGGCAGGCTTTCACGGTCTGTGTCCCGTATATGGACATTCAGTTGAAGAAGGGCTGGGGAGGATTTCAATGGCTGGGATGGTTAAGATGGGCTGTAATGAGCTTTGATGGAGACTCCAATAGATGGAACCTAAGCACACTACTGGGCAGGGCTGTGGGTTTCTGACCCACAAATATCTAAGAAAAAGGACCATTTAAACCAAATGAATTTATGGGGCATGTATGGTTGGGCAGACTGGATGGACCACTCGGGGCTTTATCTGCCGTCATTTACTATGTTACTGTGACCACCCCTACCTTGTGGAATTTTTACCACCTTCAAATCAAATTTGAAAACATTCCTGTTCAAAGACGCCTTTGACTTATGATCTCCAAAATAGACTACTGCAACTCACTTTATAATGGAACACTGCAAAAAGTAATTAGGCGCTTGCAATTGATTCAGAACGCAGCTATTAAGATCATTACAAACTCAAAAAAATACGATCATGTTACCCAGTACTAAAGAAAGCCCACTGGCTTCCTGTATCTCACAGAATCTCTTATAAAATCGCCTTAATCACTTTTAAAACACATAAAACAAGAGAACCGGCCTTTATCGATATGGCAGATGAAGTTTAATGTAGAGAAATGTAAAGTCTTGCATGTAGGAAACAGAAACCCGAAGTACAGCTATACGATGGGAGGGCTGGTAATGGGTGAAAGTAAACAAGAAAAGGACTTGGGGGGTAATAGTGGACAAGACAATGAAGCCGTCGGCACAGTGCGCAGCGGCCTCTAAGAAGGCAAATAGAATGCTAGGTATTATCAAGAAAGGTATTACAACCAGAACGAAGGAAGTTATCCTGCTGTTGTATTGGGCGATGGTGCGCCCGCATCTGGAGTACTGCGTCCAGTATTGGTCGCCGTACCTTAAGAAGGATATGGCAATACTCGAGAGGTTTCAAAAAAGAGCGACACGATTGATAAAAGGTATGGAAAAACTTTCATATGCTGAAAGATTAGAGAAACTGGGGCTCTTTTCCCTGGAAAAGAGGAGGCTTAGAGGGGACATGATAGAGACCTACAAGATCATGAAGGGCATAGAGAAACTGGAGAGGGACAGATTCTTCAAACTTTCGAAAACTAAAAGAACAAGAGGGCATTCGGAAAAATTAAGAGGGGACAGATTCAGAACCAATGCTAGGAAGTTCTTCTTCACCCAGAGGGTGTTGGACACCTGGAATGCGCTTCCAGAGGGTGTGATAGGACAGAGTACGATATTGGGGTTCGAGAGGGGATTAGATGATTTCCTGAAGGAAAAGGTTATAGAAGGGTATAGATAGAGAGTTACTATACAGGTCCTGGACTTGATGGGCCACCGCGTGAGCGGACTGCTGGGCGTGATGGACCTCTGGTTTGACCCAGCAGAGGCACTGCTTATGTTCTTATGTTCCCTCACGCGCCAACTAAAGTCCTTAGATCTGCCAAACAACATCTTTTCTACGTCCCGTCACTTAAGATGGTCAGCACTAGACGTACAACAATGTTTTCCATCACTGCTCCGCTTATCTGGAACTCTTTATCTTTTCCTATCAGAGAGGAAATAAACATGGACAAATTCGAGGGAGTTTTGAGATGCCCCTCAACGAAAAGGCTCCAAAAAGAAGATTCTCCTTCCCTTTAGTTTCTCCCCTTTCCCATCTTTTTCTTGGGTTTCATGTAGTTCTCCCCTTCTCCCTCTCGTTTCTCTGTTCGTCATTGTTTGATTTTGTATTTTTAGTTTGTTTTAATCCATTTATATATTATGGAATAACTTGCCCATAGATTTGAGAAAAGAAGAATCATACCTAAATTTCAAAAGACGTTTAAAAGCACATTTTTTCCAATTGGCTTTTTCAAATTGATGAAATGAGTTTAGGATTGTAATCTGCATTTATGTAATGATTGATTTTTTTTTTAAATGAAATTTTAATTATGGTTTATTATTGAGATTTTGACTGTTATAGAATTTTATTATTAGAATTGCCATTATTGAGATTTTGATTATAATAGTATTTTATGAATTTAAAAACAAAAAACTTTGGCTTTTATTCTTTCCTTTTCTATTTTTAAATAGAGTTCTTTTCTTATTGAATGTGAAATATATATTGTAAACCGCTTGCATCCTTTTTAGTCTGTGACGCGGTATATAACGTTTTTAATAAACATGAACATATATTGTATATCGCTTAGTAAAAAAATGATAAGTGATTAATCAAACACTTATTAAACTTGAAACTTGAGTATGGATGGTGGTACCCCCCGCCAAGACGACGCCCAGGGCAGACTGTCCCCCTCCACCCCCCACTTACTGCGCCACTGCCAGTATACTCACAGATGCAGGCTGCAGCAATCAGGCGGTTGGCAGCGTACGGCGACCCACAGCTAGGGAAGATGGGCTGTACCATGTAGTTGGCGAAGGTGATGGCGATGATGGCTTGGCTGGTGGGTTCAATGATGAGGAGGGAGGTCCAGAGACGGATGAAGGCCATAAAGCCCCCAAAGGCCTCCAGGATGTAGGCGTAGCTAGCTCCGGACTTCTTGATGGTGGTCCCCAGTTCAGCGTAGCAGAGGGCCCCGAAGACGGAGAAAAGCCCTGCCACGGCCCAGACGACCAGCGAGAACCCATAGGAGGCGCTGTAGATCAGCACGCCTTTGGGAGAGACAAAGATGCCCGAACCAATCATATTCCCCACAATGAGACACACGCCATTCAGCAGGGAAATCTCCTTCTTCAGTTTCATGGAGCCAGAGTCATCTGAAGAGGAATGGGAGCCCTCAGCAGTCCCATGGGTGAGGCTCCCTGGGGGTGAAGAGTCCAGCTCCTCAGTCGGAGCCACCGTATATTCGGCATGGTTTGTCATAGTGGTTCGGGAGGTCTACGCTCAGGTCAGCAGCAGAACTGCATTGAAGGCTGAAAGAGATAGGAAGGGTTATGTCAGAGGGAAGGACCTCACAAGCAAGAAAGACTCTAGAGGTAACCTGACATTCTGCCCCCTGCACAAAATGGTGATTGATAAAGTGACTGGGGAGGGGTCTCCAGGCAGGTTCTTCCTTAGGCAGACCCTGTCCCCTATACAAACTAATGATAAAGTGACTGGGGAGAGCGTCCTGTGGTCTACTTCCTCATGCAAGGACAGACCCCGAGCCTCTAGGCGTTGCTAAGACCTTACAGCTTCTTACAATTAGACTCCTCCTCCCTGACCTTTGATCTCTCAATTACCCAGAATCATTAATATCTGCTGATGAATGGAACATTCCAGCCCTGGTAGGCTAATAGAAAATTAATTATAAACCCAATGCAATGTACCCTGGCCGGGAAGGGACTGTGGGGAAAAGAGGAGCTGAGATGCAGAATAGAGGGGTGACTTCTGCTGCTTTTTACCCCCAGGGATTACCGAGGAAGTCAAGTCACTTATCACCTAAATAGAATTTTTTTTTTTTTTGGGGGGGGGGTGAAATCTCATCTCATTGACCAAGATTTCCTCTGAGAGAAGCAGAGACAGGGAGAAAATCAAGAGATGACAGACAGAATAGGTGGCAGAGAAACAAAGAAAGAGCGAGAGGGTCAGATGAAAGTGAAAGTGACCAGAAGAGACAGACAGGCAGAGAGAACCTGATCTTGGAAGGAGAGAGAGAGATTAACACCACAAGCAACCTCAGGCAAGGAATAAGACAGAGAATTGAGAGAAAGTGAGGGGGGAGGAGAGAGAGAGAATTTTAACACTCACTAGTCCAGGTTCACACCTAGTGACAGTCTGTCAGCCACCCTCCAGAGATAACCACGGAAGAGGAAGATGAGACAGCCTGAGACAATTTAAATGTCTCAAGAAGCAGCACAGAAGGCGGGGAGAAGTTGAGTAATCTGGGAGTCCAAGGTACGCTGACCCAACCATTTCAAAACCTGAAGGCTTCGCTCAGCAAGTTCCTGGATAAGAAGTTTTTATCTAGAGCAGAAAAGATCCTTCTCTACAAACCACAAACTTGGCACTGCCACCAGGGAACTCTGGCAGCTCAAGCTTTACACTCAACAGCGCCCCCAACATGGAATTCCCGACAGCATAAGCCCCTCATCCAGCTGCACTCCCAACCAAGGGACCCCCAACAACTCAAGCCTCTCCCCCAGCAGCTTTCCCAACAGGGGACCACCCAACAGTGAAAGCCTCTGCCCCAGCAGTGTCCCCACAAGGGGACTCCTGGCAATGCAAGCCTCACCCTGGCAGTGGCCCCACCAGGGGACCCCCAGCAACGCAAGCCTATACCCCGGCAGTGTCCCTACCAGGGGACCCCCAGCAGAACAAGCCTCTGCCCCAGCAGCATCCCCACCAGGGGACCCCCAGCAATGTAAGCCTCTGCCCCGGCAGTGTCCCTACCAGGGGACCCCAGCAGCACAAGCCTCTCCCCCAGCAGCGTCCACACAAGGGGACCCCTGGCAATGCAAGCCTCACCCTGGCAGTGGCCCCACCAGGGGACCCCTAGCAACGCAAGCCTCTACCCCGGCAGTGTCCCTACCAGGGGACCCCTAGCAACGCAAGCCTCTCCCCCAGCTGCGTCCCCACCAGGGGACCCCCAGCAGAACAAGCCTCTGCCCCAGCAGCGTCACCACAAGGGTCCCCCAGCAACGCAAGCCTCTGCCCCGGCAGTGTCCCTACCAGGGGACCCCAGCAGCACAAGCCTCTCACCCGGCAGCTTCCCCACCAGGGGACCCCCAGCAATGTAAGCCTCTGCCCCGGCAGTGTCCCTACCAGGGGATCCCAGCAGCACAAGCCTCTCCCCCAGCAGCGTCCACACAAGGGGACCCCTGGCAATGCAAGCCTCACCCTGGCAGTGGCCCCACCAGGGGACCCCCAGCAGCACAAGGTTCTCACTCAGAAGCGTCCCCACCAGGGGACCCCAGCAGTGCAAGCCTCCCGCCCAACAGTACCCCCACCAAAGGGCCCCAGCAGCACCAACGTCCAATCTGGCAGTGCCCTGTCTAGCAGAATTCGTCAGCATGAGCTTCCTACCTGGCAGTGCCCCTCCCCCCCCCCCCCGCCCACACACACACACACTGGGGGACCCCAGCAGCATTGACCCAAATTGGCCCTGTGGATCAACCAAAAGTCACTCTGGAAGCACAGAAATCTAGCAAGAAACCATTTCAGAGACTCTCACACTTCCAGATCCTAAGAAAATCCCTAGTGAAAAGCAGTGGGGGGAGAGGAAAGACGGATCTTTCTAGAACAGATTCAAGTCTATTTCTGCCTACCCACAATTCTATTCAGAAACTTAAAATCTTTCATTTGTAGCCCCAATCCAATTAAGACAATAAACATTTAAACAGGTGCACAAGTCCAGGAGAATAAAAATATTTTCATCATCACTTTTTTTTTTTAACTTCTCAAGTTTGCCTCTTACCCAAATATCCAGCTCACACTCTTAGGATAAAGCCACAGGAAGGGGGTAGGTAAGAAAACACATCTTCAGGTCACTGGAAAAAAAAATAATTCAATTTACTATCCCTCATTTACAAATATATACGAATCAGCCCCTACCCCCTAGAGCTTACACTTTTGTCAAGGTTAAATTCACAAAATAAATTAAAAAGAAACCAAAAAGGGAAAAAGCAGAAGCGGCAAACTAGTATGGGGGGGGAATTTCCTGCTTTCTTCTCCCCCCCCCCCCCTTTTTGCTTATTCCTTCTCAGTTTGTTTGTGTTTTTGACAGGCTGTTACATCGAGTTATTTATTTATTTGGGTTCTGTTTAAAGGATTTAGAAATATCTCATAAACAAGTCGGGCTGTTCCACCCAGCAGCTTTTCAGCACAGCACGATCCATTTCTCATTCTTATCGAAGCAGGAAAAAGTTGGCACTAGCAAATTAGAAAGAAAAAAAAATAGGGAAGGAACGCGCCTGGACGGATGGTAGCTTTGCTGTCTGGATCGCACCGATCTCTTCTCCCCCGGTTTCGCTGTCCTTTCGACCTGTTTCCTTAGCAAAGGAAAACACATTCACGGTCCAGGAAACAGAGCTTTAAAAACAAACAACAAAATCCGGGGTAATTTCAATGGTCATAAAAAAAGACAAAGAAAACCCAATATGTTTACATTCTCCTGGCGCACACACAACTTGGGGGATGATGAGGGGGAAAGATGTGTAGATTTTGTGCACGCAACTTATCAAATAAGGTGGAGTGTGGGGGGGATTTCTCTCCATATATCTCTCTACCACTTTTTAGATCTGCTCCTTACCTGGGGGACGTGGATGTGTTTCTAGGTGCCAGCAGCGGACTATTTGGCAGGAAACCCCAAAGAGAGTGCAAATTAGCTGATTAGGGCAAACTTTCAAAGTACACACAAAACAGAGGCGGAGGAAGGCACAGAGGGGTAAGGTTAACGCCAGGGCTCCTGGTCCTTGAGGGACAGACTGAGCCAGCTCTAAACAGGGACCACAAGTGCTCCTTAGGTTTTGCCAGGTTACCCAGTTCCAGGCTGGAGATGTTGGGACAGTCCGGGATTTCTGACCACCCTATCATGGTGCATTATGGGGCTTGCAGCACTGATTTCAGTGACACGGTTTTGGGATATAAGTGAAAACCCAAGACTGGTTAAAAAGTATTCAGCCTGGAAAAGGGTAACTTGGCAGCACTGCATAAAAAAAGAAAAAAGTATCTTTTTTTTTTTTTTTTAAACCTGTGCTTACTGCCTCCATATCCCCTTGTGACACCTCACATAGGGTTACCATCTTTTGAGCAGTAAAACCCTGGACACATAGCCCCGCCCCATTCAGCCTCTGGTCCCACCCGTTCCACCCAGCACCGCCCCCACAAAGCCTCCTCTCTTTTTCCCTGACGAGCTACGACTGCGTCTGGAGATATGATTGAAGTCGGGCAGAGCTGTGGATTCTTACCCAGAAATAGCTAAGAAGAAGAAATAAAATTGAAACTGAATCAAGGTTGGGCAGACTGGATAGACCATTTGGGTCTTTATCTGCCGTCATCTACTATGTTATGTTAAGTCTACAAAATCCTGAGTAGTGTAGAACGGGTACAAGTAGATCGATTTTTCACTCCGTCAAAAATGACAAAGACTAGGGGACACTCGATGAATTACAGGGAAATACTTTTAAAACCAATAGGAGGAAATATTTTTTCACTCAGAGAATAGTTAAGCTCTGGAACGCATTGCCAGAGGTTGTGGTAAGAGCAGATAGCGTTGCTGGTTTTACGAAAGGTTTGGACAAGTTCCTGGAGGAAAAGTGTATAAACTGCTGTTGAGGCAGACAAGGGAGAAGCCACTGCTTGCCTTGGATCGGTAGCATGGAATGTTGCTACTCTATAGGTTTTGGCCAGATACAAGTGACCTGGATTGGCCACTGTGAGAACAGGCTACTGGGCTCGATGGAACATTGGTCTGACCCAGTAAGGCTATTCTTCTGTTCTTATGGCCTGGAGCAGGCACAGATGTGTGTGACGTCAACCACACATGCTCAGAGGCCCTCCAGATGCAGCTGAAGCTCGTCGGGACTTTCCAAAACCCAGACAAACTGCCAGGTTTTGAAAAGTGCTTCCGATCACCTGGACAGTCCTCTAAAAATAGCACGTGTCCGGGTTTTCCCTGACATCTGGTCACCCTAACCTCACACCCCAATCATGAACCCTCCATCTTGCATAGAATACGGTAGCTATTGATACAGTGGTGCTCGCTCAAGAGATGGGAGGGAAGGAAGGGGAACTGCCAGCGAATCCCAGGACTAGGGCTTATTTTCGGGGAAACACGGTACAACGATTTGTGTGCATGATATAGCTCATAATGCAAGAGGGGGCATTTGCATAGGTGGAGTATGGGTGGGGGCAGTGAGAGGCGCCCCCCCCCTCCCCCCGCCCTTCTGCTGTGTGCATGTGCTCCTTCCCTTGCCCCGTACCTCCATAATGGACTATGGACTTTTCCTCTAGGAACTTCTCCAAACCTTTTTTAAAACTAGCTACATTAACTGTACTTACCATGTTTCCGCAGCTGGCAATGTGCTGATGGCACGCGCATGCATGATGTCATCAAGTCTCCGTCCACGCTCTGAGCCTCCTCTTACCAGCGGTTGGGGGGAGGGTTGCTGCAAAAGGAGAGTTGAGGAGAAGGAGCAGAGGCACCGGCAAGGAGGAGAGGCGCTGGCTGAAGGACTACAGGACGTGTCTCTCGCCACCATTGGCACGTCCTGTAAGCAGCCAGCCAGCACCTCTCCTCCTCGCCGGCATCTCGCGGCACACCTGGAATCTGCCAGGGCACACAGTTTGCAACGCACTGTTCTAGATGTCTAACTGCAAGATTAAATCTGTCCTCTGTCTGTTTCTCCTAGAGTTCTTGCCACCGTGTCTCACTCTAGCCTAATCCACCTCTGCCAGTGGTGGCTTAAGTTGGTTCCCACAGCAACAGCCACTAACTAGACATTTGGTATTTGGTTTAAGAAAGCTGCACAAACAAAGGAGAGAACATTCTAGATTCCCTACCACCAAGCCCTCTCAGGAGTAGGGTGAGGATGGAGACATGCCCCCACTTCAGACCCCCCCCCAAAGGCCCCTCCTAACAATGTGCAGTCATCTTTTGTTACCTGCCTAAAATTGTTGGATAAGTAGATTTCCTACAGGTTTTGAGGCTTTGTAGGCCTGAGCCCTATTCCCACTTTACTTAGTGGGTGCCCTGAGCTCTACATGTGTTTGGGGTGAGGATTCTGACAAAGATGGGCTAACCTGACCTCTAGACCCCAGGACTGTATGATCACCAAATGGCTCCAGTGTGAAGACAGCCTAGCTCAGGCCTTAGCTTGTCCCAGGGCATGCTGGGACTTGTAGTTCTGCCCTTCTTGTAGAGCTTAGGATGATAAGTCTGGATGTAATGGGGTCCAAACGATCCCTGTCTCAACCTATCATTAGCTAGTTCCCTGATCTGCTGAGGCTGAGGTTGACCCAAGGATGGGTACACACGTTATTTTTGATGTCTGTGGCTATAAAATTAAATTCTCCTCCACAACCCTCTCCCCAAGCACACAGGGTGGCAGTTTCTGGACAGACACAAAAGTATCAAAGGTGCTCAGAGGGTTTACAATCTACAGTGGTCTCTGTGCTGTGTTGACATTTCTGCTCTCCTGTACTTTTACTCCTGTGGAGGGGTTTTGAACCCTCTCTGTCCCTCAATTCTCAGGGCCTTTGGCAGTCCAGGTCTCTTCCTGCTAGATAAATGTAATCAGCTCTTAGGCCACAGGCCTGTGTTTTAGGTCCCTGGTCTCTTCTCTCACTCCTTTGCCTCTTATGCTCCTCAGTGAACCAACAGTTGCAGCAGCACCTGAGTGGGTGCTTGGTGAGTTAAAACATGTTTGCCATTCTTGCCGGTCAGGTGCTCCAGACAGGGAGAGGGGTGCATGAGGCAGGAGTGAGTACCAGGAACTTCTCTACCTTCACGGTTGCATAGGGAAGTTATGAAGTGAAAACAGCCCATGAGTCATGCTGGGCTATGAAGGAAAGGTGAGACCCTGAGGCTACAACTGAAGCAGGTGGAGCCAATTCAGATGCTTGGGGGGGGGGGGGAGAGGGAATGGGACAACTTTCACTACCCCAGATTGGAGTGGAGGGAGAGAAGTTGCAAGATTCAGCTCTAGGCAGCAGGAACCCTGAATGCAAACGTGTGTGGCTGGAGCCAAGAACCTGGCAGGAATTTGCAGTGGGTTTTAGCCAAACTTGACATCAATCTAAGTGGAATGCCACGGACAATTCTTTTTTTATTTATTTATTTTTTTTTTTTTACAGTACTTTACACAACTGATTAACGTGGGAGTTAAGAATCTCAGGAAGGGACTTGTGTAAGACATAATCAACAGTTCTTTCAGGCCATACAATTTGTGTGACTATCTGAAGGGTCGTTTGTGAGTCAGAGCTTCAGAAAATCATAGGTTTTTCATGGAAGAATGAGAAGTGAGGGCAGCTTGTGTATGAAGTGGATTTTCTTCAGATTAAAAGTGATGTAAGGTGGGTGAGACATTTTAAGGAATTGGCTGCAGAGATCTGAAGAAAATCCACATCACATTTAAAAACTCAGTCTGGAGGTGTGACTAGACAGAAAGGTTTGGGGATTATGCAAATTGGTTAAAAAAGGACCAGGAAGGGATTATATCCAAAAATCGTCTCTGTACATCCAGTCGTTTGATCATCCAGACTACCACATTCTCAACCAAAAATTTGTTCAAGTCCCAAATGCCCAAAACAAGACCATTTGGACGTTGGAAGGGTCAGCATTGTGATGGACTGGCCACCCAGCCATGGCAACAGAATAGTGGAGCACCTTATAGGACTGTAAACTTCCCAAAAAGGATGCCAGATAAACATCTCACCAGAACTCCCATATAAGTAATGTTGAGCCCCGCAAAACCCACCATACTTCAATGACCACCTCAACTCCCTGGTAAAAAAATGCTATTTCAGCCTACACATGCTGAGGAAAGTAAGATCCTGTTTCCATCAAAAACATTTTGTCGTTCTCGTCCAATCCATCATCCTCTCCAGACTGGACTATTGCAATTCTATCTTCATAAGCCTAACGAAGAAAAACCTTCATAGACTCCAACGGATTCAAAATGCCGCGGCCAAGCTTATCTTTGCAAAAAGTAAATTCGATCGCGTCTCACTGCTCCTTTTCAAGCTTCACTGGCTTCCGATAATTTCCAGAGTCCACTTCAAATGCATCTGCCTAACTTTCAAGATCCTTCACGGCATCCTTCCTCCATTAATTCCTCTTTCTTGGAACTCCTCAAATCTTAATACCACCAGACCTACCCAAAAATCGAAATTATCCTTCCCCTCATTAAAAGGCATTTCCCACCCAGGAAAACTGGAGACTTCCCTCCCCTTCAGATTCACCGAGCTCTGGAACAACCTTACCTCCCCTCTTTGGAACCTGAGTTCTCTCCAACCCTTCCATAAACATCTGAAAACCTGGCTTTTCTCAAAAATCTAACACTCCCTCCTCATCTGACATCCTAGCCCTCTAACATTCTTCTTTCCTCCGATCTTCATCTAGCCCTTCCTTGGAGTTCCTTTCTCACCACAATTCCTGTAAACCGTGCCGAGCTCCACGACTATGTTTAGTTTAGTTTATACCCACCTGTCTACCACCCCAATAGCCCTTATGGCTGCAGGTGGCACCTATATGGCAGTACAGTAGGGTTTGGGAGGGATTTGGTAGACTCATATTTCCTACCACAAATGTTGTGGGCCTGGGTCCTCCTCTCTATGGTTCACTAGCCCACCCCCTCTGTGCAGCTCTACTAGGCTTTCCTATACCAGGTGCTGATGTTCTGGAGACAGGTATGAACATTTTTATTCTGATATTTATGGCAGTGTGAGGGGGGTCAGTGATCACTGGGGGACTGTGTGGAGGCCTTTATGTTGTCTCTGCAATGGTTATCTGGTCACTTTGGATACCTTTTTGTCATTTTTTACATCATCTAACTCACAACGTATAAGTTTCGCCTAGGAAGTCTCATCAAACATTCGATTATCCCTGCAGGACAACTGTCTAGGTCAGCCCACATCCCGCCCTAACCACTCCTCCAGGAATGCCCTTTTCAGTTCTGGGCATACAGCAGAATTCAGAGGCCTAAAAAGTCCCTGGATACATCCAAAAAGCTGTTTCGATTATCGGCACTTGGACAACCAATTGCCGACTTGGGTGGGTTTTTAGGCATGTTTAAGTTTTGATTATGAGCCCCATGGTTTAAGAAAAAATGTGGTATCATTTATTTGGGTTCTCACAGCTTTCAGCTCAAGGTGAGCATCCAGGTACACTAGATATTAATTAACTTTTTATTCTGAAATACTTTAATAAGAGGGGGTCAATGTGGTGTTCAGACTACTAGAGTAATGGGCAAGCAACTAGGGAGAGTGGAATTCAAATCCCACCCCCAAACTGACACAATCTTTGTGACCTTGGCAAATGCGCTTTATCTCCCTGGTTGCAGGAATTTTTGGTGCCTGAAAAACATGTTGTAATCTGTCTTGCACTAAAATCGGAAAGGCAGTCCAGAAAAACAAGACATAAAGATTTCAAACTTGCTAGTCAACTTGAAATGAACTATGTGATACATGTGGTTGAAAGAAAAAATTAATAGAGTTCAGTAGTCCAATCCAGTGCAGGGTCTTTTTAAAGAACAAACTAGAAGCCAATCCAATCTGTTGGTACAATTTAGCAAAAAAAAACAAAAAAACGCCGAACCATTAGCATTTTGTGAGAGATTCTAGGTGGTTGCCGTACATGAAAAAGGACATAGTACTACTCAAAAGGGTCCAGAGAAAAGCGACAAAAATGGTTAAGGGACTGGGGGGAGAGGCTAGAGAAACTGGGCTTCTTCTCCCTTGAAAAGAGAAAACTGAGAGGGGACATGATCGAAACATTCAAGATATTGAACGGAATTGACTTAGTAGAGAAAGAGAGACTGTTCACCCTCTCCAAGGTGAAGAGAACGAGAGGGCACTCGCTAAAGTTAGAAGGGAAAAGATTCCGTACAAACGTAAGGAAGTTCTTCTTCACCCAGAGAGTGGTAGAAATCTGGAACGCTCTTCCGGAGGCTGTTATAGGGGAAAACACCCTTCAGGGATTCAAGACAAGGTTGGATAAGTTCCTACTGGAACAGAATATATGCACGTAAGGCTAGACTCAAATAGGGCACTGGTCTTTGACCTAAGAGCCACTGTGTGAGCGGACTGCTGGGCACGATGTGAGCGGACTGCTGACCCAGCAGTGGCAATTCCTATATTTTTATGACATTGAGCCTCTCATAAGCCCTGTTCATGTTTAAGAAGTGCATCGAAGGCACTTAAACATTTCTCTTATATAAACCTCTAAGTCCCCATTTTACAAGGCTGGATATGCACATATTAAAAACTCAAGTGCATGCAGAAGGCGAAGGAGCATGGTCTGGGTGAGACAAATTTATAGATGTTTATTTCCCTGTTTTCTATGTCCTAAAACTGTGTATCTCAAATTTTTTTAGCTCTAGCACACTAAACGGAGCAAATGTTGTTCAAGGCATGTTATAATTGAACCAAACCAAAGAAATTGACCCTGAAATAGCCACAGAGAAGAAAATCCGGAAGAAACAAAAAAAAAATAAAAACCTATGGAGTGACGATGTTCCTGAAATGGACTTTATTGAAAATTTAAAAGTTCCACAAGTCACTGTAACCAATCCACATAGAAATAAAATGATCCAGATAGAAACCTTGAGGACCTAATCCGCCGAGAGCATGGGACCCAACACAGTCCGTGTTTCGACAAGATAGTATTCTTCAGGGGCCCCTGATAGTCCTAAGGTAATAGATTCATGGAATAAACAGTCCCAAAAGTGCAAATGCATGGAACTCCGCAGAGAACATTACATTACATTAGTGATTTCTATTCTGCTTGTGCCTTGCGGTTCTAAGCGGATTACAAATTAGAACGCACTGCATATTGCTTTTGATTTATGAAGCGCGTTCTCTGCAGAGTTCCACGCTCTCGGCGGATTAGGTCCTCAAGGTTTCTATGTGGATTGGTTATATTGACTTGTGGAACTTTTAAATTTTCAATAAAGTCCATTTCAGGAACATCGTCACTCCACATTAGAATTGAAATTATAAACCTGCAAAACCAACAAAAGCTTAAATTTGAGTGTTATGTATTTAAAAAGTTCTTTAAGCAATGTATGGGTAATTGTAACAACGGTGAAACTGATAGAATAGAATTGCTATTCAATGCAATGGATGAGCTTGTTTTTGAGAGCAAAGTAACTCAAAACATGTCTCGATAGTCTACAAGCAAACACACATCTCATCATCCACCATCTGCAGTTGTTCTCTTTTTCTCGATTTAATTTCTGTCGGAGCTGAAAATCCAAGTTTGCAATGATAAGAAGATCCAAACGGTAGCAAAGCCTTGATTGCTTTGTTGCTCAAGCTGCTGCTGAAAAAATAAAATTTAAACTTACTTGCCGTTAGTTTTCAAGGACCAATCACATCAAATAATGATGAAGTTGTAACCTTACGCACACAGACGTTCATAACATTGACAGACTCATGCATGCGTGACGCACATGTCATCTATTCAAGTGTACACTTCTGAAGGGAATTTTTTAAAAATAAAGTAAAATTCTGGAATCTCTTCGGAGCACACCACTGTGGCACACAGTTTGAGAGACACTGTCCGAAAAGATCGATATCAGGAGTTATACTTGCTCCTCCCAAACGCATTTAGGATTGAGCGGCTCTCAACTAGAGGGATGGGGGGTGGTTTTGTCTCCCTCAAATGCCAAACTGGCAAGAGAAACCAGTTTCTGTGATAGCATTGGGATAATTACCAGTTATAGTCTCAAGGTTGCAAACCTAACCACCTGCGTGCCCGGTTGTGAACTGGTTGATTATATTTTTTTTTCTACCATTATTTTTGTAAACTGGATGTTTCCCGGCAATAAACGTCCATTCTCCTGTACTTTAGAACAGACTGTACATTTGCCGGTTCTGTTCTAAAATCCCGGTGAAACTTGAGATGCGCTTTTCAAGTCCTGCTTCTACGACCTATCTAACTTGGAGCTGCGAGAGGTATGGATGAAGAGATGAAGCAAAATGCTGAAACGCTGGACAGCGGCGAGACTAACGGCTAGATTTACTACAATGCACTATTTTGTTATTTCACATTAATGCCGTTAGAACATTTCCCCCCTCCCTCCTTTTATGAAGCCACATTACGCTTTTTTATCGCCGGCCATGGCAGTAAAAGCTCCGACGCACATAGAATTCCTATGACCGTTGGAGCCAATACTGCCACAGCCGGCGATAACAAAGCCTAAAGTGACTTCGTTAAAGGGTCACCAGCCACACAGACATTCCAACAGAACAGTGGGGCACCTTAGAAAGGGTTAACATAGTTGGAGCCTCACAAACCCGGATGTATGGCCCCGCTCTGTTCCACTCCCCAGTCCCACCCAGTTCTGCCTCGAGTCCCGCCCCATTCTGCCCTAATCCCCGCCCCCTCAAAGCCTCATCTTCTTCCCCAATGAGCTCCGGCCGTGTCTGGAGGGCATTGAGCATGCATGGATGTGTATGACATCATCAGCACACGCTCAGAGGCCCTCCAGATGTGGTCGGAGCTCGTCGGGGCTTTCCAAAACCCAAACTGCTGGGTTTTGGAAGGTCCATCCAGGAACCAGGACAGTCCTCTAAAAAGAGGACATGTCCGGGTTTTCCTGGACGTCTGGTAACCCTATCCTGAGGGCACTGCTGTGAACTTCACATTAAGAGTGCCTTATAATTACAGTGAGACCTCCAAAACTCCCTCAAAATTTAGTATACCCACCTGTCTACCACCCCAATAGCCCTTATAGATGCAGGTGGCACCTATATGGCAGTAGAGTAGGGCTTTGGTGCGTTTTGATGGGCTCATACTTAACACCAAAGATGCTGTGGTTAGAGTGACTTATGGGTCTGGTTCCTCCTCTCTATGGTTCACTAGCCCACCCACCTGGCGACTTAAGAGCCCTGTGTGACATTGTCTTAGGTTTAACTTTGTTCATGTTAGCACTTTTGCTTTTTTCTTCATAACTGGTGTGATAACAAATCTTGTTATATCAATTTTGATGTTTATATTGTTTTTGTTAAAACCGTATTTTCTCAATCAACATACAAATGGACTGTTAGGCTTTCCCATACCAGATGGTGCTGTTTCATTCAGATCTTTGTGAGGTGGGGGGGGGGGTCAGTGACCACTGGGGGAGTATGTGTGTGTGTGTGGGGGGGGGGTCATTACTTAATCCCTCCAGTGGTCATCTGGTCAGTTTGGGTACCTTTTTGGCACTTAGACAACTTCCAAAAGAGGTCTAGCACAAAACCTCTAAATTCGGTCCAGGACGTTTTGCAAAAGGTTTGGTCCTCTTTTCGCAGAACCCTCAACAGGACACTACTAAATCTCCCATCCACAAAAAATCTCCAGTACAAACGAGTTTTCCACTCCATGCTTACCTTTCTAGGAGTAAAAACTTGGAATGAGCTCACAGAAACGACCAGAACTGAACCTAACCACACCATATTCCGGAGAAAACTGAAAACCCATCTTTTTGACACTTAATCTCCTGTATTCTCTCCTTCTCTCCTAATTTCCACTTTCCCTCCTCCCTCTCCCCCTCTTCCCTCCTCTCTTTAAGTCGCCTTAAGCCTGTATAGCTATGAGCAACGCACAAATAGAAGATTAGATTATCTATCGCCATAAGACATCCAAGTCTAGCACACCTAAAACCTGCCCAAAGTCCACTCGTAACACGCCTTTTAACAGGCCCCCTTGAACTCTGGACACCCGGCAAGCAAAATGGCTCAATAGGGTCCAGGAAAACAGTTTTGAGAATCGGCACTTGGACGTTATAGTTTTCTGATTATGCTCCTAATTGTGTGTTAACGCAGTGGCACCTTTTAGGACATCCAGCCCTTAAGGATATGCTATTTAATTTATTAATTGATTTCAATGTGTTAGTTTTCTAAGTATAAACACTGGGTTGTTTTTTTTTTTTGTAAACGACAGTGCAGTAGTTTTACTTATCCTTGGGTTTAAGGCTGAGGCACGAGATACACCTTTAGGGGACAATGCTAAAATCTGACACGAGGGCGTGGATTTAGCTCGTGCTAAATCAATGAGTGCACTAACCGCTAACACGTCCTGCGTTAGTGTTTAGTGCGTGTTTAAGCTTAGCGCACCTTTGGATAAGGAGTAAATTTTAAATACAGTCCAAGTTCGCCTTATTGTCGAGCTCTATCCTAAAATTTGCAGATTGTCCAACTTTATTCCTTGGGTTGCATACATGAGATCTTTACTACATACTTAAGATTCATATTTTCCTTTTATCTATTTCTTATGTAATAAGTTGTACCCTCACTTCTTACATTCTGTAATTCGCCGATTGTCCAGCATTCTTCGATATGAACCGCCTAGAAGTCATTCGACTGTGATGGTTTAGAAGAATAAAATTATTATTATTATTATTAGTCTGCAGTAAAGGACAATCGGAGCAAACAAAGAAAAAACTGCAGACTAGAGTATGAGATGCAAGCTAGGTTTATTTAAATAAATATACATTGCCGTTAATGTCACCATCTTTATACAAACCAAGGGACCCGACACGGTCCGTGTTTCGGTTAACACTCCTTCATCAAGGGTCCTAACAAGTAAAAATGAAAATAACCAAAACTATAAAAAATAATAAATATATACAGAACAAAATAGATGAATAAAGGCAGGCAACGAAAAGTGAGCTGGTGAATCACAGCCATAAAGAACAACAAAAGGCCATACAAATAAGTGTGGTGCATGTATGTGATATAAGTAAAATGGGATGAGAGCGTATTTTACCCAAACCAGAAATTAAAGCAGTGAACTGTGGGCAAAGGAAAAAGAGAAGAGAAATGCAAATGCATGGGATGCAAATGGGAAGAAATGAATGCAACATACCCTAATTTGGAAAGGTTTTAAATCAAACCACAACAAAAATAAACTAGAAAGATATAAGAAGAAGTTGGAAGGAATGAACTGAATATATGAGAGCAAATATAAAGCTATGCATCATAACATGGACTAATATCCATTGTGGTTATTAAAAAACAAGCAATCATTATTTGTTAAAGAAAATTAAAAAATAACATGGACCTAAAGGTCTATGTGAAATGAATAAAAAAACCCAGAACGGTAACCTGGACTTAAAAAGTCTATTTAAGAAGAAGGGACTTGGTGAACTAAGAATAGAAAGTCTAACCAGGGCCTATTGATTAAAAGGGCTAGCAGCTCAAAACCGAGAAAAATAAAAAATTCAAACCAAAAGGCCTCTCCTCAAATTATGTTTAATCGTTGATCCAAACTAGGGTTACTAGGCGTCCTGATTTCCCCGGAAATATCCTCCTTTTCGAGGGCTTTTCAAAACCCGGCACTTTGTCCAGGTTTTGGGAAAAACTTCTAAAAACTAAAACTAAAACTTAGTTTTATAGACCGAGTCATCAACCAAGAGGAGCTCGACTCGGTTTACAATAAAGTAAAACATAATACAAAAATTTTACAAGAAAAAGTAGCAACGAGCGACGTCGGGACAGCATCTGCGCATGCATTCGCGTGGTGTCATCGCATCACACCAGAGTCTGTGCAGAGGCCGTCCCAACGAGCAAACAGGTTGAGGGGGCTGGGGGGCAATTTTATGGGTCTAGATTTTCGTTCTCGGTAACCCTAATCCAAACTTAACTGATTTTTGAATTATTCTGTTTAGAAATCCATGTCAGGTTTATGGCTGACATGGATATGCCAACAACATTTCGCCGTCCTTGTCCAATCCATCATCCTTTCCAAACGAGACTACTGCAATGCCATCTACTTAAGCCTATCAAAAAAAAGTCTTCAAAGACTCCAGCTAATCCAGAATACTGCAGCCAAGTTGATCTTTGCAAAACGCAAGTCTGACCATGTCTCCCCACTCCTAGCCAAACTTCACTGGCTCCCAGTGATTTCCAGAATCCATTTCAAATGCTCCTGCCTGGCTTTTAAGATCATTCACAGCATTCTTCCTCCCTTAATCCCACTATTTTATAACTCCTCGAGTCCTGACTCTACCAGACCCGCCCAAAGGTATAAACTATCCTTCCCCTCTCTACATGGTATTCGCTATGCAGGCAAACTTGGAAAATCCCTTCTCTTCAGAATCACAGGTCTTTGGAACGACCTTACTATCCCGCTGCGGAACCTGGGCTCCCTCCAATTATTCCGCAAGCAACTGAAAACCTGGCTTTTCACTAAAATGTAATTCTATCCCCCCTTACTCTTCTCTTCTATATATAAGTTCATGTAAACCTTTTTTTTCCTTCTCTTCCTATAATTTAAGTTCTTGTAAACCGTGCCGAGCTCCACATCCATGGAGATGATGCGGTATATAAACTTAAGGTTTAGTTTAATTTAGTTTAGTGTTCACATATTCAATAGATAATCCAATATATTTCTTACTTACCTTTATCGTCTTACCCTTATTAATTGTCCAATGATAGTACAGCCACATCCAGAATTTTTTAGTTTAATTCCAGTCAGGGATGCAAGTCAGAGTCCACTTTCTAATCATATTTTTTCTAATTTAAAAAAAAGTTGTATAGACTCTAGTATTGAATCCCATAACAGCATCTGAGCCACTCTTGAAGAGGAAAGAAAGAGAATTGGAATCCAGCCTCATGTCTTTTCTGTACCAAAGATAATCTAACCAGAGTTGCCAAGTTACCCAGTTCCAAGAAAGAGAGATTCCAGACCAGTCCTGGATTTCAGGCAACCTTATCCTGGTGAATTATGGGACCTCCAACATTGATTTCAATGGGTAGATTCAGGGACTTACAGACACCACACCGCCTTTGGGTTGCAAGTTCCACAGGTCTGGGGGGAAAAGTCTACCTCCTGGAACTGGGTACAGAGTAACAGTCAAAAAGATGGTAATGTGCAACTAAAGGCCACAGTTGGAAACCTGGTTCTAATAACAAAGGAGCTAAGTTCCACTTCCAGAATCTTTCCAGCAAATCAGGATGCAAAGTCCACCATTGCACACCTGAGATGCATGCATGCTTTTTGTTAAGATCTAATGGTTTTGTATTTCTATTTTCTTTAACGACAATCAAAACGCTTCATGCTTTTATTTGAGATATAACAACCAGAAAGCGTTTGAGCCACCTCAGTCTTTCACAAGGCGTCTATGAAAGCTTAGTGACAGCTCCGCCCACCCCTGGCGCGGCGCCGATTGGTTCCTGCTGGTCCATGACACCGCCTCCAAGATGGCGGCGCACAGTGTGTGAGATCCGTACAGGGCGCCGCCATCTTGCGGAAGGGGAAGGGCGGGTCTGTCTGTCCGTGTACGGTAGCCCAAAGGAGGAACAATGGCGACGTCCATGGCCGCCGTGGTTGGTAAGCTGAGCGAGGTGCCTGTTAGATAATAAAAGATGGAATTAGAAAGGCTCTGTGACCGAGGAAGAGCACAAGAAGCATCAACATGGCGTTAAATAATAAAGGATGGCTTCTCTGATAGCAGCCAATCAGAGGCCAACTGGGGTTGTACTTAGTGAGGTCATAATGGTACTTTATGATGTCACAGTGGAGCTTTATTAAGACTATATAAGGCACCATGACGTCACAGTGCAACTTTCACATCGCAGTAGCACCAGGCAAGTAGTTTTGGGAGTGACTTGCTGGCTTTTTTTGCCCCCCACCCCAGGTCTACGGCTGACAGCAGGCATGACGGTACGGCACTTCTCTTGTGGCAGTATTCACTGTGCTGGGAAGACCTGGCGAGTGAGGTGAGCATAAAAACTATGGCATTTTGTCTGGGTTTTAGACAGTTCCAGCTCTGCCAGAGCTCAGGGCCACGTCTGGAGGGTCTGTGAGCATGCACAGAAGTGATGTGATTATGTCACACACATGCATGCATGCATGCATGTAACATCATTGCATCACATCCATGCATGTATGTTCAAAGGCCTTCCAGATGCGGCCCAAGCTACGGGAAGAAGAGGAGATGAGGTTGGGGGTGGGGGGCAGAGCTGGGGGTGAACGGGACAGGGCCACATGTCCTTTTTTGCCATAAAAATATGGTAACCCCACTCCTTATAGACTAACCAATTTATTAAGGTGTAAGTAGAGAGAAAATCTTACTGCCTCTGTATCGCTCCATGGTGTGAGTGGCACCTTGAAAACTGTATGCTTGATTATCACATCTCAAAAACTACAAAGGTGCAAAGATGGGTGGCCAAAATGATTAAGGGAATGAAATGACTTCCCTGTGAGGAAAAGTGAAAGAAGTTAGAGATCTTTAGCTTGGAGATTGAGGGGAGATACAACAGAGGTCTATAAAATTAGCACCGTGGAACTGGTAGACAGTCAAATCGATTGCGCTTTCAAAAAGCATAAACTAAACATTACACATCTTATTGTATACCTATGAGTTGCATGGCACATAACACATGCTAAATTTGTAAGCACACCTTAGTAACAGGGGCATGCAATGGAGTTACCAAGTAGCGCACTTGAAACGAGACAAGCTACGGAATTCCTTGCTAGAGGTTGTGGTGAAAGTAGTTAATGTGGCTGAGTTTCGGCAAGGTCTTAGAAAAAAGTCCATAAAACTGTTATTGAGGTAAGCATGGGAAAGCCACCGCTTAAGTACCGTACCATACAGTTTCTTATATCCCAGAATTTTCTACAAAGAATCATTGTGGCTTACAATAAGATTGGAATCGGGTATTGCAGTAACAGTCAGATTCTAAACAGTCAGCAATTAAGAGGAGAAGAGGTAAGTCTTTAGCGATATTCTAACATGGAATTTCACCACTTCTTGAGATCCCATCAGGTACATTTGACCTAGATTTGGCTATTGTGAAAAAAGGATACCAGACTTGATTGATCTTTGGTCTGACCCAAGTTGACAAATATTGTGCTTTTAGAAATATAAAAACATATGAACATAAACGGTACCCTTCCTGAAGAGCTTATACTCTCTACTTATAATATGGGGAGCTGGTAGTAACTTCTTCCAATGTGTGATGGATAGAGGGTTTATATCAGAGAGTTTGTTAGCACTTTGTGCTCAGGGAAGCGGTACCAAAGTTTTGTTTATAATATTTTTTGGTTTTTATTTTGATTCTTTCTCTGCCTGTTTCTCTCTCTCTCGCTTTATCTCAGCCACGGTTTTGCTCCAAGCGACTCAGAGTACGGACCCCTCACAGATCTCCCTGACTGGTCCTTCGCAGGTATGCCATTATCACTTTCCTTCAAAATTTTGAGCTCTGAGACCTCACGATGCCTCGAGGTTCTGGTGCAGATATAAGGAAGCCTTTCAACACAGAAAGGGTGGAGGACACTGGCTGAACCTACAAGTCTTACACCCTTTCCCATCCCACAAATATCCAATTTCGGACACCCTGTGGAATTCCTTCCTATTGATCTCAGACAAGAAAATTGTGCCTCAAAATTTAAATCAAGTCTTAAAACTTTTCTTTTCAAAGATAGTGATATTTGGGTAACTTTATTCTTTATTTGTATTGCATATTAGGATATACAGTATTATGATATTATTATATGCAGGAAAATGAAATTATTGAATGATATTTGTGTTACCTGTGTAGATAATAGTGGAATATGTGGAATATCTTTTGTTCTTTCATTTGTATGACACTGTTTTTGATTAAAAATCAATAAAGAATAAAAAAATAAAAAAAAGATGCCTTTGAAACATAGGTCAAGACATTACCCTTAGTACAGGGTGCCCACAAAAACACTCCTTGTATTGGAATATGATTGGAATATTCTTTCACCTTTGAGGCTACAGTTTCATCAACTCATAAAGTTTCATATGGTATCTGTTGATTACATACACTCGATGTGCGCCCCACCTGTTACTTGGCAAACTTCGATGCGATAATCGAACTCGGACCAGACTCTCCGAAGCATATCCGGCCGTGATCGCGTTTATAGCTTCAGTGATGCGTTCCTGCAGATCATCCATAGTTGCGGGTAGTACCCCCAAAGGAAAAAGTCACAAACAGTAATGTCCGGTGATCTCGGGGGCCACTTGAGGAACACCTGGTCGTTTTGTCGTGTTGCATTGTCTGAAGGTTGTAACTTCTGCACCAATTGTAGCTTATAAAGGTGAAAGTGCAAGCAGTTGTGTAAGATCTTGCTAACTGACTTGTATTTGCTGTCAACTTATTTATAAACATATTCCAATAAGTTTTGACTTTGTAACCATTTAAAATCAAGAAGTGTTTTTGTGGGCACCCTGTATATACAATGTAACCTTTACCGTCTTCCCTTTTGTATCCAGTGTTTTAATTATTTGTGTTTGTATCCCTTAAAACATTTATGTGAACCACTTCGATTGCACATTAGACGGTGAAACTTGGAGAGGCAGACCCAGTTTCTGGTAACATTTCCTGACGGATCCACCGTGC